>NC_043976.1:38917191-39217191 GCF_902148855.1 Sphaeramia orbicularis | reverse complement strand
GCAGGACCAGTGAAATACTATCATAAGAACATATAAATAATGACAACTCCAAATGTTTCTCTTTGTAAATGTAAATATTTTCATGTATTTACACTAATTGTGCAAATAATGTGAATAACCTGAAATATCTTAAGAGAAGTGAGTACAATTTAAACAAAATTCTGCCTGTTATTAAATGTTTTGTGTATTTGTAGACCCACTGTTTATCTCTAAGTTATGATGAACATGTGGAAATGATAAACTGAGGCAGAATATTGTTAAAATTACACTTATGTTTTTCAGTTTGTTCATGTTATTCACATCTTTTGAAAGGGTAGTTTGTAGATGTAAACCTTTTCATAATGTAAATTTACTTTTTTCACTCTAAAACAGAGTGAAAAGTTTGGAGTTGAAATTATTTATATATAATTACCTCTGCCAAGGTGGTTATGTTTTTGCCAGGGTTTGTTTGTCTGTTTGTTTGTTTGTCTGTCCGTTAGTGTGCAACATAACTCAAAAAGTTATGGACAGATTTGGATGAAATTTTCAGGGTTTGTTGGAAATGGGATAAGGAAGAAATGATTAAATTTTGGTGGTGATCGGGGGTGGGGGGGCCCACGGGGGGGGCCACTGATCAGCCTTGGCGGAGGTCTGTGCTCTCCGTGTGCTTCTAGTTATGTTATTATTTTACTGGTTCGGCCCACTGCAGATCAAATTTGGCTGAATCTGGCCTGTGAACTAAAATGAGTTTGACAGCCCTGTTCCAACGGTACGCCAAAAAGTCCAATAAAAGGGCAGGGGTCAATGGTCAGACCTGAAATTTTTGAATATGCTTCAAATATTGAAGACCAGAATGCAGCTAAGACTTGAACATGACCAGAATGGATGTGTTTAGTTGGTTTGTCTGACTTTATACGGTATGATTTTAGAGCTAGTTGTGTATGGCTAACCATTAAGGTTGTTATTATTTAGAAGGGGGCAGGAAATATAAGATTTTCTTCATCTTGCTCCTTTTCGAGCATGGGCGTGTACATGTTTGTTTACTTGATGATTACACTGGGTTACAAAAAAATGTTTTTTGCAAGTTGTCTAGGTTTTTTCAACTGAATCAGGACCATTTTGCACCGCTAAATCCAAAAATGACACCTGTTTTTCTCAATCAGGTCAGGGTTTTTTTGCTAATTTGATTTTGAAAAATTTGATCTTCTCACAAAATTGATTACATTTTTGTGACTTTATCAGTTGATTTTTTATATAGTTCTCACCCAAAATAGGTTTTGAGAGAGAAAAAATAATTTTCTAACAGGATGTATTTATTAAGTGTTACAAACTTTAATTCCTGTAAATTGGCTTATTTTTGCAAGATCTTCTAGTCAAACCATTTCATTCACCTGTAATATTAAAAAATCCATTAATCATAAATTGGCAAAAGTAAAATCTTCAGAACTCGTTTATTGCAAGAAATATGAAAGAATTTTGTATTATATGATGTGAAAATGCCCATAAATGTAAGCAAAAATGTTAAAAAGCCAATATGTAGCATAGTTCAGAAAGTTGACCTGATTGAGCAAAATTAATGTGATTTTTGGATTCAGCACACCAAAATGATCCTAAATCAGCTCAAAAAACTTAAACAAATTTGTTGTTGACCAGTGTTATTGAATGTTTACTGATGAAATGCACGACCATGAACGAAATTTAAAAAAAAAAAAAAAAAAAAAAATGTGTGAAAGAGAGTAGCAGGTGCTTGTCTACATTTATCACAAATAGGATAAACTCCTGGGTAAATTTTGAATGATTTAACTTTAGACATGTGAAGTCGGTGTATTTAATTTTATTCTTACTAGTTTATCTTTGTGCAGCACTTTGGGCAGATTATTTTGTTTTAAATTAGTGATATTTTGCTTTTTTAAATGGAATTCTGCATTTTCAAACCTTTCCCTGTGGTCTACATAAACTGTAAATGCTATACTTGGGTCTGAATTCTTCATTAATTCAACTCCACAGGTTCACCTTCAGCCCTATTTCTGAGTAACGACACCAGAAAGGTGGTTTTGAAAAGGGGGGGAAGTAGTTTTTAACTTTATCTTCATTAAACTTTGGTTTTGTTCTTCTGTTGCGACACCCTCTGAGTTTCCTGTTTGAGTTTCATCTGTCGACACATTTCATAAACCACCACCGTGTGTAAATACAGGCATCGTTGCACAAAAGGCTCCGACAACAGACACTGAGCTTTCATAACCTCGAGGTCAGCAGAACGTATTCGACTGAAGGAACCGCCCCTGTGTTTTATCTGCATGTACAGATGTTGTTCATGGACAGTGCAGATAAAGCCGCACTGAAGAAAACAATCGATTTTACATCATGTTACAACACCACGGAAGGACCTTTACAGACAAGCACCGAAAACCATCAAACAAACTGAATGAATTAAAGCAAGGGAGTCAAAGTCATTTTAGTTCCGTTCCATATTCAGTCCAATATGATCTAATATTTCATTTTCATTTTCATTTTATTTATTTATTTAGACATGGACAATACACAATATACATTAACCTTAAAAAGGACAGATGTAGTGTACCAGGTTCTAGCACTAGTGCTAATTTCCACCTGTAGTCCCTGGATAGGCTGATGTTATCATTAAAAAAAAACGCGGGTTTGCGCATCTGCCTGGTGTTGGTAGCTGCTACAGACAAGACGCGGAAACGGCAGGAGCTCCTTTCCCTCTATGCATATTCCTCCAGCCGTTTCCGCATTTCAGCCGTTTCTGTGTCGTGTTTGTTTCATCCATTTAATATCATATGTGAGCCTTCGCTTCCCACAATGCTCGTCGTGACAAAATTCCGAAGATGCCCGAGTGACCTCCCAGCTCTGTTTGTAAACACATGGTTTGTTTATAGTGGATGGCACTAAGAAACTGTTCACCGTAATGCAAGAGATTCAGGTGAGTAATGACAGACAGACTTACAGATTCATGATACTGAGGATATGACTGAGGTTTGACAGATTTGATGAACAATTGATCATGAAAGTCTCCCGCACCTTTAAGTGAACTGGCTAGTTCAAACTTTGTATGAGGTGCTTGGGATGTGCTGAAACACATTTCCGTGTCATTTGGTCTGTGTAGGGGCATGCTTTGTAGGGTTCGCTGACCGGAGGTTTTTGTATTTGTGCTAGTTTTGTCAGGAGCCGAAAAGAAAAAACAGAGACTGCCTCCAAAATTTTTTGTGCCACCCCCTCAGGTCCGGCATCGAAATGCGGTTCAACAAAACTCATAATAAATACAGTAGAATATCAAAGGGCGCTTCATATACTTTACAAAGTTACCCTCGGCAAAGCAAATTTGTTCAGCACACGGAGGAACCAGACTACCATTCTGCTGTTAGGACGCTGGACAAGACAAGTAGAAAAAGAAAAAAAAAGTAGTGTGAGATACTCCCTGGTAAAACGTCCAAATAAAAGAGGATACACAAGCAAAGGTGTAAGAAAAACGGACAATGATGACTGGGAGTACAGCTGGTGTCGGCTGCTGCCTTATCGGTACAGACAGCTGCCTGTCAGCCAGCTGAGCCCAGAAAAACAAAACAAAAAACAAACAAAACTGTACGTGTAGGTCTCGTCCTTAACCACAATGCAGAGTCTGACACCACTGGTTACTCAAGTACTGACAAAAAAATTGTTTGGTAAGTCATTCTTTAAAATGTGAATAACATTTAATAATAGATTTATACGCAGGCACGCCTACAGAATGAAATAGTGAGCCACGGAGCGCATGAACGGGGGGGGGGTGGATTAATAAACACCAGTGCCGTGCGTACCTCACAATGAGTACATGCAGATCACATGACTGTACGTCTCCTCTTTCCTTCTGCAAAGTGAAAGCGAAACTTAACAGGCATGACTAATTCCTCTACATGTTTTTTTTTTTTTTTTTTGGGGGGGGTTATTTTGTATTAGTTTTACTTCTGTTTTGCTATCGCATTGGTGTTACATCGATGCACCCTGTACTGTATTGGCTGTTGATTTGTGACCAAAAATAAACAAACAAACAAACAAACAAACATCTCCTGCTGTTGTGAAGCTCATTTACCTTCTCCCTACCTCCTGAAACTTCACAAACTTTCATATGAGGGGGCAGGATGTTTGTTTAAGGGGGCATTGCTCCCTCTTACCCCCCCAGAACCAGCCTGACACTGAAATGTCAGGACTGGGGGAGTAAATGCAACGTTCCTGCTTTTAACTTCATTTCCCATCATGCAGCGTTCTACTGTTCTTCCGTGATTGGAAGGCTATTGTATTCCAAAATGAATTATATCTCCCAAAATATTGGTCGTATCAACTTACCGAGAAATTAGTGTAGAGGTGGAACTATTCCTCAACTTTAGGTATCAAACTGGCCAGGTAAAAACATCTGAATATGTTAGAATTGTTCCGATAAACACACACACACACGCACACGCACACACACACACACCTACCAGTATTATAATATAGATTATGATATAGATTGTATTTATTTTCCTGTTGTTCAGGATGTTTACATTTTTTAAAATCATCATTTTCAGTTTCATTTTTTTCAATCATTCAACAAATATGAACACATTAAACAGTAACAGGAACAAAACCTGCACAAAAATTAACAAACATTCACAGGACATCACCATAATGATATTGTTAAAATTACATTTTTTCCCCCCTTTAAAACATTTCTAATTGTTCATGTTGTTCACATTTCTAGTAAAGGACAGTTGGTAAAAGTAAATATTTTCATTTAATTTTACTTCTTTACACTAAAATTTTAGACAAACATTTGTAGTTGTCATTATTTCTGGGTTATTATGATAATATTTTACTTTAGATCATATTAATCTGTTTGTGGGACCTGAACTAAAATGACTTTAACATCCTTGATTGTTTATATGTTCAGAGCAGTTGTTGCATTCCACACATTCATCCCACGGGCTGGATTGGACCCTTTGGTGGGCCGGATTAAGCCCACGGGCTGCATGTTGGACACCCCCTGCACTGACCAGTTGAAGACCTGGTCCTGTTGACTGTATTTGCAGGAAACACATGTACAGTTTCTGCTGTTGTAATTAACTCTGCGTCAGCCACAGTTTATCTCACCTGCTGCATCTGCCACCGCCGCCCCGATAACGGCGCCGATGGCCCGGTCCGCCACGCTCAGCGCCATCTGTGTCCAACTCCAAAACACACTGGAAACAACAACAGAGTTATTGTAAAGGTTTCATCCTGAACTGAAACTAACGCTAAAAAAATAAATAATCATACCACTGCTCTGTGTTAATGGAATGTTCATTTATGGAATAGAAATCCCATGGGTTCTCCTGCAGGAAACGGAACCAGTGGATGAAATTCCAGGATTTTAACCAATAAAGACACAGTGAATGCTGAATGAATTTTTATCTATATATAACCTTTCTTAAGTGATTTATTACCATTTATTATAATATTATTCTGTGTATTTTGCATTTTTCAGTGAAAATAATGTATTTTCCTATATTTATGTATGTATCATGTAACTAAAAAAACTTGTTTTCTATATGTTGGTACCAATGTTACATAATAAAAATACACTTATTCAGTAGGATTTATTCTAAACTGACCATATTTTCTATTATTTTACATTGCTTCATAAGTTGTTAAAACACTATTTAACAGTAAATATAAGATGTTGTTGTTTCTACTCACCTCCTCTTCTTTTCTTCCACTCAGTGTGTTGTAAGATGTCGTCTTGGTGTTGGCTTTTATCCAGAGGAGGCGGCGCTGATAAGAATATGCAAATGTGGAGCCAAGGAAAACCTCCCGCTGTTGTAACTGATCCTGACTTATCAAGATACTGCGACATGTTTTAGCCAGTAACAGTTGTAAGATTTACAATAGTGGCCAAAATAATAAGAACACCTAATAGATCTGAAAATATTGACTTTTTTTTTTTTTTTTTTTTTTACAATAGTGGCCAAAATAATAAGAACACCCGAGAGATCTGAAACTATTGACTTCTGTACTGTAGTGGCCAAAATAATAAGAACACCTAATAGATCTGAAAATATTGACTTTTTTACAATAGTGGCCAAAATAATAAGAACACCTAATAGATCTGAAATTATTAACTTGTTTACAATACTGGCCAAAATAATAATAACACCTGATAGATCTAAAAATATTGACTTTTTTTTACTATAGTGGCCAAAATAGTAAGAACACGTGATACATCTAAAAATATTGATTTTTTTTTTTACTATAGCGGTCAAAATAGTAAGAACACCGAATAGATCTGAAAATATTGACTTTTTTACTATAGTGGCCAAAATAATAAGAACAACTGATGGATCTGAAATTATTGACTTGTTTACGATAGTGGCCAAAATAATAAGAACACCTAATAGATCTGAAAATACTGACTTTTTTTTTTTTTTATTTACAATAGTGGCCAAAATAATAAGAACACGTGATACATCTAAAAATATTGATTTTTTTTTTTACTATAGCGGTCAAAATAGTAAGAACACCGAATAGATCTGAAAATATTGACTTTTTTACTATAGTGGCCAAAATAATAAGAACAACTGATAGATCTGAAATTATTGACTTGTTTACGATAGTGGCCAAAATAATAAGAACACCTAATAGATCTGAAAATACTGACTTTTTTTTTTTTTTTTTATTTACAATAGTGGCCAAAATAATAAGAACACCTAATAGATCTGGAAAAAATTGACTTTTTTTTTTTTTTTGGCAATAGTGGCCAAAATAATAACATCTGATAGATCTGAAAATATTGACTTTTTTTTTTTGCCTCTAAGAACATGATTTAATTTCATAAAACTGCAAAAAGTAATAACTCTGGTGTTTTACTCCTGTACAATCATTTCCCTCAATAACATTGTCATGCAGTCACTCATCTTATCTTATTAGGTGTTATAATATCACTGATGTATAATTTTTGTTTTGTTTTGTTTTGTTTTAAAGCTGGACACAACACCTTCACAATGAGCTAAAAATAAGTAATCCATTTTTTAAATTTAGTATATTGACCAAAAAAAAAAAAAAAAAAAAAAAAGCAACATATTTTGCGCTTTTTGCTTCAAAAATGTGGTTTGTTTACATTGCAGACATGGCATTTAAAGGGTTAAAAACATGACAGTTATTGAGTATTTTGTATTTTTGCTTATGGTTCTAATGTTCTAATGTTCTAAAATACATGTTCCTTTCACCTTACATGTGTTTTTCTTGTATTTTTTATATATAGTCCTTGGATTTTTTTTTATTATTATTATTATTTTGCCACTTATGGGTAAGGGAAACAACTATGGTAACTACATTAACTTTGATTTTCTACATAACAATACAAAAATTTCACAAAATAAAGTCTTGTTATGTCCTCCAATAACACACTAAGGTTGAAACTGTGAATTTCAGAGTATTTCTGTGAGTGAACTATAAAAGGTTAAGAGACGAAGATCTTCGACCATGGGTGAATCTGTAAACATGTCAGGAGACCTTCGCCTATTGGAGGCTTCACTCTGATTATTGTTCACGCATCAATCATACGTTAACCCTCGGCTTTAGCTCCGACACATCCAACGGCTCAGTATCCTACACCCTAACGTCCTCCTGCCAAACACAACAATGACACCGACGGGGATATACGCTGGCAGGTAATCAGCTGAGAGCGAAAGGGCAGGTCCGCGACGAGGAAGAGGATGACAAGTGATGACTGGTAGGAGGGGAGGCTCCGCTGGTTGCCATGGTAACAGAGAGTTAAGGCGTCAAAAAAAAACAAACAAAACAAACAAAAAAAAAAGGATAAAAAGTGGGATTTTGTTTGTGGTTTAACGCTGCTCCCTCACAATGGAAAAGTGTAGAATGAAAATGTGGTTTACTCTTTTGGTAGGTGTAACACTAGGGGTCGCTCATTTACCCAT
Organism: Sphaeramia orbicularis; assembly: GCF_902148855.1. Classification (NCBI taxonomy): domain Eukaryota; kingdom Metazoa; phylum Chordata; class Actinopteri; order Kurtiformes; family Apogonidae; genus Sphaeramia; species Sphaeramia orbicularis. The sequence continues at coordinate 39,209,263 of NC_043976.1, read as the reverse complement.
GAGTCCCTCTGGTTCTACTGCAGGGGTGTCAAACATACGGCCTGCGGACCAAAACCGAGTCCAATCCGGCCTGTGGGATGAATACATGAAATGCAAAAATGACACTGGCAAACTTGTCGTTATTTTCTTGCTGTATACATTGTTTGTATACTCTACTTCACAGGTGTCAAACATGTGGCCTGGGGGCCAAAACCGGCCCGCCAAAGGGTCCAATCCGGCCCCTGGGATGAATTTGTGAAATGCAGAAATTACACTGATGATATTAACAATCAAGGATGTTCAAATCATTTTAGGTCAATTCAATCTAAAGTGGGTCAGACCAGTAAAATACTATCATAATAACCTATACATAATGAAAGCTACAAATTTTTTTCTCTTTGTTGCAGTGTAAAAAAAAAACTAAATTTACACAAAAATGTTCACATTTACAGACTAGCCTTTTACAAAAAATGTGAATAACCTGAATTTTCGTCAGAGAAGTATGAGGAATTATACCAATATTTTGCCTGTTATTAAGTGTTTTGTGTATTTGTAGATCGACTGTGATCTGTAAGTTGTGATGAATATGTATAAATGATAAACTAAGGTGTGATATTGTTAAATTTGACACTTATTTTTCTTAAGAATTTTCAGGTTCATATTTGTTCATGTTACGTTCAAGTACGGTTCGTAGAAGTAAACATGTTCATTATGGAATTTGACTTTTTTGCACTCAAGAACATAGAAAAAACTTTGGAGGTGACATTATTTATAAGTTCTTAATATCCTCTTATTTATATTATTTTACTGCTCCGGCCCACTTTATTTCATATTAGGCTGTATGTGGCCCCTGAACTAAAATGAGTTTGACACCCCTGCTCTACTTCATTCAAAAAAGATTTAATGAAAAAAAAAAGAAAAAATAAAACTTCTGTGGGTCCATCACATGATACCATCACAGATCTGAGGTAGGGAGCAGTGGCTTGCATTGTGGGCTGCTCACAAAAATGACATGCTGACTTCTGTTGTCTTTTGTAGTTTTACCCAAAAATTGAAATCGAAAATCGAGTTTTTAGAAGAAGAAATCGGGATTTTATTTTTTGCCAAAATCGCGCAGCCCTAATGTTACTGTTCTGACCCACTTATTGGGCAGAATGTGGCGCCTGAACTAAAATAACTTTGACAGCCCTGCTCTACTGTATTAACTGTCTATGTGTGTAATTTTACACTTAAACTGCAACACCGGAGGGCAAATTACTACGCACAAAAATACCATATAAAGACGGTCTTCATCATTTTAATTCGTCACGCTCTCTCCTTCTCTATCTCTATCTGTTTCAGTGTATACCTTCCACTCCATCGCCTCCATCCTGTTATTTCCCAGCTGATCCAGTCCAGTTCCAGCTCTGATGAAACCCGGTCTCTGCTTATTCCAGGTCTCTCATGGGTATCCCGGCTCATTGATTTCTGTCCTGGCCTCCTAATCCTGCAAAATAGAGTGCTAAGTCTAGGGTCAGTCGATCAATACCAGTTAGAAAACACTGAACAAAAGCTGCTATGGTAATTTATATCACATGCACTAGAAACTGAAAAGCATGAGCAGGGTGCTTTTGGTTGTGGATGGTAGATGGTAGTGATAAATCTCTTAGGGTGATGGTTTAATGTACAGATATATTCATTTGCAAGTCAACACAGAAATAGTTCTTGGTCTTTTAACCCCTTAACACCTGAATTTATATTCAAGTACATTAAAAAAATATATTATTTGTGTTTTTGCTTACTAGTAGATGCTAAATTAAATGCAGATTGTTAATTTGACTAAAGCACATTAAATAGATTTTTGGGTATGTTGCATTTTTGTGACACCAGGAAATAAAGATAAAAAAATATATACATTTTCTAGTCTCAGGCATGGAGATGGCTTTATCGATGCCACATTATTTTCAATGTCCTGACTGTAACACCAACTATTTTAGCTATTATTACCAAAACAAACAGAGCTCAAGCTTTTAATTTAGAACATGGGTGTCAAACTCACTTTAGTTCTGGTTCCACATATAGACCAATATTATTTCAAGGAGACGGGACCAGTAAAATAATAAAACAATAACCTATAAATAATGAAAACTCCAAACAAGTAACTGATCAGCTAGCACTGTTTCATTATAGCCGCATGTAGCTAATATGTTACAAACAGAAACATTCAAATAACTTTACAAATATTCATCATATATAGTCTAATTTAATGTATAGGCTGTAGAAGTGCATAATAAACTACCGAGTATTTTTTTTAAATTTTTGCATAACTTACATTGTATATCAAAATTGATCCACTTTTACTTGTGTCATAAGTGGGAGCTTCTGCTGCCATTAGCCAGGATGTAGGTCCGTCACCGACTGATCCAATGAGAAACAAGTGCTCGAAAAAGGTTCCTAGGAATGTGTTGAATATGCCCAAACCATTATTGGGGGAATATATACCCTATATCGGGTGCTTCTGTGATGGAAACGGTATTTCCCTTAAGGTCAGATGTCAGTTAGTGGCATATTTTAATGGAAATGTCAGTCTGATGAACAGAAACAAATACGAAAATTAAATATGAAATAACGCCCCCCCAAAAAACATGCCAAAGAAATTCACTGAAATGAAATTAAAAAAATAAAATAAAATCATAAAATTTGCAACAGAATGACCAAAAAAAGCCAGTTATCAAAAAAAAAGAAAAAAAGAAAAAAGAAAATATACATAATGAAAAATAACATGGGAAAATAAGCAACAAAGTAAACATAAACAAACACAATAATAATAAAATGAACAAAATGAATTTAAAAAAAAATAAACAAAATGAGCAAATAGTTATAAAAAAAAAAAAGGTGTCATGAACAAAATAAGTTTGTAAACATTTGTTTTTATGTTCAGCTAACGATATAAGTTTCAGAAAAAGTGTCCCCCCCCCCCCCCCCCCAGTTTTCTCAGTTTTAATATAATAACATTTGAATTCACTGAGTTTTTATGAACGTTTACATATTCTGTCAATTAAATATAGAAAAATACACGATTTACACTGAAAAAAATGCAAAATACAGAGGATAGTATTATAATAAATTGTGATAAATGACTTAAGAAAGGTTACATAGATGAAGAAAATTCATTTGGTAAGAGTCAAAAATAGCACTAGGTATTTATGGGTAAATATCACGTGCATGAGCAGGGTGTTTATGATAGAAACATCCAGATTTATGTGCACACAGATGTGAGATACAACTTTATAAAAGGTAAATCTGGAGGGAATGGCGAGCGTTGGCTTTGTCCGGCAGTGAGATACCATGCCCTTCACAGCAGGGATAAAAGAGCTGCACAAATAGATCAGCCACTGTCACCAGATCAAGTGACACAATGAGCGGGGGGAGCCTCTATAAATTACAACGCGGCAGAATTGCAAGACGGTATCGATGGAGTGTGGACAATGTAGCAGCGGCCGTGGGGGGTTTGGATTTTCTGGCAGGGCGGAGGACGGTGATGCCACAGTGTCACCTGATATGAAAAGTTGCAGAAATATCAGACGAAGCTGCAGCCACGCATGCACACCATGTCAACAACTCCATTTTATATCGAGTTTTTTTTACACAGTCTTTGGGTTTCATGTTGTTTTTGTGATGCATCTTTAATGTAATTTTATTTATGTTTGTGTTGCACTTTTTTGTCATTTGTTTGGGTTTTATGTTGTTTCTATGACATAAAAAAAAATTTAAAAAAAAAGAAAAGAAAATATAAAAAAGACAATAATGTTATAAAAATCACAAAAATTACCTAAAAACTCAAAAATATTATACCCAAAAAATTATATAAAAACAACATTTTTGTGTCGTTTTTTTATGTCTGTCATTTTTTGACTTTGGTGTTATTTTGTTGTTGCATCTTTATTTATTTATTTATTTTTGTGTTTTGGTGTTACATATTTAATGCAATTGCAAATACAATACAAAAATCACGTAAAACCCGCCAAAATTGCATAAAAAACATCACCATTTTACATCTTTTTTTTTCTTACATGTAATTTTAAAGTTAAGTTTATATTTAATTTTTTAGGTTGCATTTTTTTTAACATAAGTTTTGTTTTATTAATTTTTTTTTGTGTTGTTTTTATGTGTAATTATTGGGGTTTCACTATATTTTAGTTTTTGTGCTGCATTTTTTATGTCATTTTTTTTTTTTTTTTTAATGTTGGTTCTGTGATGTAAAAACACAACGTAACCCCCCCACCCCCCCCCCCAAAAAAAACAAACAAACAAAAAAACAAAAAAACAAGACTGCGGTTTCTTTTTATGCTATTTTTATTGCCTTGTATTTTGTCAATGTCATTTTTGGCTGTTTGTGTCCTTTTTATTGTTTTGTGTTTTGTATTTTTTGATATTGTTTACATCTTGTTGCATCTTTTAAACAATTTTTGCCTTATTGTGTCTTTTCACATTGTTTTAGTCTTGTTTTCTTTTGCTTTTGTTTTGCCTTTTACATTATTTCCCTTTTGTTTCCTTTTTGTGTGTTTGTGTCACCATCCAGTCGATTCATGCATTTTATTTACCTACACAAATACATGCGTTTCTGTTTGTTTATTAGCTCTATCTCTTCCAATTCATCTCTCAGTGGACATATTTTTTAATATCATTGCTGCAGCACTTTAATTATGTGCTGTGACAGTGAAAAAAATCCTGGCAGTAACATCACATCTGCCATATGTGCCCAGACATAATCACGCTGTTTCTTGGAAGCGCACATGGTTAGCCATTACTTTGTAAATCTGGTCCGATTCCAGATGAAATAACACAGAGAACCGGGCGAATCACTCATCCACGCACTGATGTAAAATTAGAAGCAATCACAAAACCCAGGCCTGTTTGATGCACTTATAACAGCGTTTCTAATTTCTAATTTGCCAATTATATGATCAACAACTGAGGAGTACATGCATATTTTGGCTCCTGCGTTGAAAGACTGTTTTAACCCATAAAGACCCAAACGTCCACCAATGACCAAAAGCATCTACTGATCTGAACTGTTTCATACCTGTTGATCCACTAATCCTATCAATATATGTCAATAATTGGTGTAAAATGCAGTTATTCATCTTTGCATGGTCATCAGATATAACCCATTTGGACATTCAGTTATGTATATATATATATATGTATAATATGTGTGTGTGTATATATATCATGACCAAACAGAATAAATAAGCAACAAAATGAACAAAAACAGCCAAAGTACTCAATAAAATTAACAAAATTAATAAGAAGCTAGAAGAAGTACTAACAAAAAATAAGAAAAAAAAAAAGAAATGTACCATTGTAGAAAAAAATGGAGAATGTAGAAAAAATAAAAAATAAACAAGCAAATTAATCAATGACAGTAGATGGAGACACATGGTTTTATAGTAAATAATGAATAAAATGAACAAAAATCATTACAAACTTAAAGAATAATGAATAATGTGGAAAAAAGTTAAAAAAAAAAAAAAAAAAAAAAAAAAAAAAGAGAATGAAAATAAGCAACAAAATGAACAAAAACAGCTAAAATAATCAATAAAATGAAAAAAAATTAACAAGACACTGGAAGAAGTACTAACAAGACCAAAATAAGAAATGTATCACTGTAGAAAAAAAAAAGTAGAATGTAGAAAAAATAAATAAACAAGTTAATCAATGACAGTGGATGGAGACACATGGTTTTATAGTAAATAATGAATAAAATGAACAAAAATCATTACAAATTTACAGAATAATGAAAAATGTGGAAAAAGTAAAAAAGCAAGAAAGAAAATAAGTAACAAAATGAACAAAAACAGCCAACGTGATCATTAAAATGAACAATAAATCAGCCATGAATAGAAATAAATTGTAGAAAAAGACAATAAAATAGGCAACAAAATGTAGAAAAATAAACAAAATAAGTAACAGTAAAATGGATAAAAATAAACACAAAAACTGACCAGATAAGGCTGTAGATACTTGTTTTTATGTTGAGTTCATGATATATTTTACTGAAAAAGCCTTTTTGTATATCTGTTTTAAAATAATAACCTGTTAGAATACATGCTTTACAGTGAAAAATGCAAAATACAGAGGATAATATTATAATAAATGATGATAAGTCACTAAAGAACGGTGAAATAGAGAAAATTCATTTGGAGTCTTTATGGGATAAACATCCTTGATTGTGAATATTTTCGGTGTCATTTTTGCATTTCGTAAAGTCCTCCCAGATTGGACCGTTTGGCGGCCCTGTTTTGGTCCGCAGGCCTTATGTTGAACAGCCTTATGTTAAAGCATCCTCAGACTAGTTCTACGTGGCGTGATGCAGTTGTCGTCTTATGTGTTTGCGTTCCATCTCGATCTGTGCGTTGCATTAATGGGAGGAATCCCGATGAGCGTCCAGCTGCGTGGTCGTCCTTCCAGCCCCGAACAGGAAGCTGAAACTGGAGAAGGGCGTTGAGGGACGAGCCATCCTCCGTCCAGCGCCCACCCCTCCTGTCATGTCTGCGATGTTAGCGCTGACATCCAACACAATCACACAAACCACACGACGTCTGCAGAGGGTTCCACATTCATTTCTCTGTCTGTATTTCACCCTTTTTAAGGGATTTATCACCTTTTATTAGGGATGGGAATCATTAAGAATTTAACGATTCTGATTCTATTATCGATATTGCTTATCGATCCGATTCCTTATCGATTCTCTTATCGATTCTCTTTGGGTGAGGGAATAAAAGAGTATAAACGGGTGTGTTTGTATTAACTGTCTTTTACAGGGTGGGGAAGCAAAATGTACAATATTTTGAGGCAGGGATTGAAAGACAGTGTATGACCAATTAGTTTATTGAAAGTCATGAGAATTTATTTGCCACAAGAAAATGTACATAATAGAAAATGTTTTTATTCTATGTGTCCTCCTCCTTTCTCAATAACTGCCTTCACACGCTTCCTGAAACTTGAGCAAGTGTTCTTCAAATATTGGGGTGACAACTTCTCCCATTCTTCTTTAATAGTATCTTTAAGAAAGTCCACATTGCTGTGTGATGTTCTATTGGTAGCATGTTCTAAAACGCCCCAAACAGCAGAATCCAGAGGGTTTAGATCTGGGCTAGAAGGCGGACATAAACATGATTCCCAAAAATTGCTAAAGTTGGATTTGTTGTTGTTGTCAACAAGTGTTTTGGTGTTCTTGTGTAAGATTTGAACTTCAAATCATATTTTGCTGCATTTCTAATGGTCTTGTTGTCTACCTCAAGTTCAATTTCCATTTTTCTCATGGATTTGGTTGGATCCTTTAGGATTTTGGATTTGAGAGCTTTAATAAAAGCTTTGGTACGTTTTTTGTTGCTTCCTCCACTTCCAGACTTTCTCGTAATAGTTTTGCTCATAGTCATTCTCTTCTTTCCATTATAAACAGTCTTTATGGACACTCCAACTATTTTTGAAATCTCCTTTGGTGTGACGAGTGCATTCAGCAAATCACACACTCTTTGACGTTTGCTTTCCTGATTACTCATATGGGCAAAAGTTTGTGAAAAGGTATGGATAATAGTGTTAGGAATGATTATGACATCAATATATGTTTGGTTTCAAAACAATTGATGTAGTGCCTGCTGAGAAAAAACAACTAAATGTTCATTGTAAATATTGCTTCCCCACCCTGTATATTTCCATCTGCACAGAAAATATAACATATACAGTTTGTACAAATAATAATAACAGATGATGCCAGGCCGGGGGGGGGGGGGGGGGGGGCAGTGAAAGTGAAACTACAGACTATTTACTAATTCCTCTATTGCCACATTTCTACTACGTGGAACCAGCTCAACTCAGCTCAGCTCATCTCCCGTTGTTGTGCACCTCATTTCCTTTCCCTTCTTACCTTCGGAAACTTGTATTTGAGGAGTTACAACGTTTGTTGCTCACACCGGAACCGGCCCGGCGTTCACTCTGCCGCTACATTCACAAGCGTCGCTAAGTAGAGAATCAAATACGTGACATTCCTGTAAATGATTCACATGCTGTGGACAAATGTTTGAGGATACTGGAGGGATTCCACCCTTTTGAAGACACAGAAGCTTTGACAGTGTTCCAGCGGACCTGGTGTCGTCTGTTTAGGCCGTTTCTGCCTCAACTCCATGTTGGCTACGTCCTGACTTAAACAATGCAGCGTACATGTGACGTCATCATGCATATGCAACGAAGGTGGAATCGCTAAGCAGGCAGGCAAACGAATCCAAGGAATCGAGCTACTGGGAACCGGTTCTCAAAAAAGAACCGGTTCTCGATTCCCATCCCTACCTTTTATGATATCATGATCCTCTGTATTTTGTATTTTTAGTGTAAATCATGTGTTGTCCTATATTTAATTAACAGATTATATAGATGTTCATAAAAATTCAGAGGTTATTATATTAAAACTGAGAAAACTGAAGAAAAAGTAACGTTTTTGCAAAATATATCATAAGCTGAGGAAATAAACAAGTATTTACAAGCTTAGTTTGTTCATGACACTTATTTTTCCTCACTATTTCTTCATTTTGTTTATTTTATTTAGAATTTTGTTTTTGTTTCCTTTGTTGCTCATTTTCTCAGGTTATTTGATACTGTGTATATTTTCTTATTTATTTATTCTTTAAATTTTATTGATAACTTTTGCTATTATTGTTCTTTCTCTTGCTTATTCTTTTTTTTTCATTTTAGTAAATATTTTTCAGTAAAAATCAGGGGTTTCCCTATGTTTAATTTACTGGTCATGTACTTTAATCATCATGCTGTGATTACATTTGAGGGCTATAATACCCCCCCCCCCCCCCCCAAAAAAAAAAAAAAAAGAAAGAAAGAAAGAAAGAAACTGAAAAAAGTGACTTTTTTTGTTTTTTTTGTTTTAGAAAAATACTGTATATCATTAACTATATATAAATATTAGGCGTCTACAACCACTGTCATTTGTCAGACTCCATGGGTTTTACTGGTGAATCAGTGTTATTTATTTTAATTCATTTGGTTACTTATTTTGGATTTCTTTTCAACATTTTGTTGCCTATTTTATTTTATTTTTTCAGATTTTTATTTAGAAATATTGAGAAAAATTCAACTTACATTTAAATTACATTGTGTCACGTCACAAGTATGTGACCAATGACCAATCTTTCCATTCTCAACATTTAAGTTTTTCTTTTTTTTTTTCTTTTTCTTTTTTTTTTTTTTGTTAATAAACAAAACAATTGAACAGTGAACAATGGATGCATTTTTATATAAAGAAAACACATACGAAAGACCAAGAGACTTTGACCTCCTCTCTCTAAAGAAAAAAAGAAAAACTAAATAAATAAAATATAAAAAGTAGAATTAATTAAATACACAAAAAACAAGACAATTCCAGATACATTGTCATTATATTGTCATTTCTTGTACATTTAGGGTTCCAACAGATTGTGTTTGGTAATTTTGTTGCCTATTTTATTTTATTTTATTTTTTTATTCAATTTTGTTATGTTTTTTTTATCTTTATTTTTTTTCTTTTTGCTTAGTACTTTTTTCTTTTTCTTTTACTAATTTTGTTCATTTTATTGAACACTTTGGTTGTTTTTGTTAATCTGGTATTTCCCTAAATTTAATTGACTGGTCTTGTTCTTCACTCATCATGCTGAGATTACATTTGAGGGTTCTTATATCAAAAAACTGATGAAAAAGTAAGTATTTCAGTCAAATATATCATTAAGTAAACATTAAACAAGCATCTACAACCACTGTTATTTGTCAAACTACGTGGGTTTTACTGGTGAACTGATATTATTTGTTCATTTTGTTTATTTTTTCTACATTTTGTTGCCTATTTTATTACTTTTTTCTTCAATTTTGTATTTGTATGTATCGCAGAATCACACAGACCCTACGTTCATTCAGCGTTCACATCTGACGACAATGTGTGCGAACAGAAGAACCCTGTTCCTTTGACATGTGTCCACTTCTTCTGCACAAACATGAAGGAGTTTGAGATTCAGTGCTCAACATCGCAGAAGTGTATTCAAGGCAAATTCTGGAGACTAATCTGCACCGCTCTGTTTGGACAGGCCTGTGTGAGCATTAGTGTTCATACATGCATGACTATGGGATTCTGTTACTATAGATACTGTACATGTAGTGTTTCTACTGGCACATATGAAAAAACAGAACCAATGTCCAACCAATAATAATAATAATAATAATAATAATAATAATAATACACTGTAAAAAAATCTGTAATTTAACAGAATTTTCACTGTTTATTTTACAGATTCTTCCTGTATTTTCAAGATACATGAAAATATCCATGAAATGACAAAAATAGACTGTGATTTTACATGTCAAATGTAAAATAACATGAAAAAACTGTAACTGTGAATAACCAGAAAATTTCCATTGGTAAATTTTTTTTTTCTTTTTTCACAGAAAAATACAGTTAAAATACATTTGCAAGTGTATCGTAATTTCACAAATTTTTCTTTTCTATTTATGAGATTAAACTGTTAATTTAAAGCTTAATACTGTAAAATAATAATAATAATAATAATGATAATAATAATAATAATAATAATAATAATAATAATAATAATAATAATAATGGAAATTTCACCCTTAGTGTGATATTGGAGGACTTAACAAGACTTTATCACTTCTGTGAAATTTTTCTAGAATTTTTATTATGTAGAAAATCAAGGTAAATGAAGTTACCATATTTGGTTCCTTTTCCATAAGTGGCAAAATAAATAAATAAATAAATAAATAAATAAAACACCTCCTGTCAGCAGAAAAAAACTTTTAATAAAAAAAACAGAGTTTTGGCAAAATTGTTTTTTTCATTTTGGTAAATTTTTATGTGCAAGCTAGATACGCACAATTTGAGGGTCAATGGAAAAGTGACTACTGTCTTGTAATGAGTGCGGAAATGACCAAATGCCTGATAAATGGTTAAATCTCATATTTTTGTCTTGTTATTTGTCATTTTTATTTTATGGCTGTATGTTCTGGAATCCCCTCCCCATCAGTGGGTTTGCCTTTTGCCAGGTCATTATTGTAAATAACAGTCTTTTCTTATGTAGGCGAAAATGACCAAAAATAGTCACTTGCCCGATAAATGGTTAAATCTTCTATTTTTGTCATGTTTTTTTTGTCATTTTCATGGTATGGCTGTACGTTCTATAATCCCCTCCCCCACAGTGGGTTTTGCCTTTTGCCAGGTCGTTATTGCAAATGAAAGTCTTTTCTTATGTATTCGAAAATTACCAAAAATAGTCACTTGCCTAATAAATGGTTAAATTTTCTGTTTTTATCATGTCATTTGTCATATTTATGTTATAGTTGTACATTCTGTAAACCCCTCCCCCTCAATGGGTTTTGCCTTTTGCCAGGTCATTATTGTAAAGAGTTTTTTCGTATATATATGCTAAAATGACCAAAAATAGTCACTTGCCTGATAAAAGGTTAAATCTAATATTTTTCTTCATGTTATTTGCTATTTTTATGTTATGTCTGTACATTCTGTAAACCCTCCTTCTCAAGGGTTTTGCCTTTTGCCAGATTGCTATTCTAAATAAGAGTCTTTTCTTATGAATGTGAAAATGACCAAAAATGGTCACTTGCCTGATAAATGGTCAAATCTTCCATTTTTATCATGTCATTTGTCATATTTATGTTGTAGCTGTATGTTCTGTAAACCCCTGCCCCTCAATGGGTTTTGCCTTTTGCCAGGTCGTTATTGTAAAGAGTTTTTTCTTATGTATGCGAAAATGACCAAAAATAGTCACTTGCCTGATAAATGGTTAAATGTCATATTTTTGTAATTTTTATGTTATGGCTGTACATTCTGTAATCCCCTCCCCCACAGTGGGTTTTGCCTTTTGCCAGGTCATCATTGTAAATCAGAGTTTTTTCTTATGTATGCGAAAATGACCAAAAATAGTCACTTGCCTGATAAATGGTTAAATGTCATATTTTTGTAATTTTTATGTTATGGCTGTACATTCTGTAATCCCCTCCCCCACAGTGGGTTTTGCCTTTTGCCAGGTCATCATTGTAAATCAGAGTTTTTTCTTATGTATGCGAAAATGACCAAAAATAGTCACTTGCCTGATAAATGGTTAAATGTCATATTTTTGTAATTTTTATGTTATGGCTGTACATTCTGTAATCCCCTCCCCCACAGTGGGTTTTGCCTTTTGCCAGGTCATCATTGTAAATCAGAGTTTTTTCTTATGTATGCGAAAATGACCAAAAACAGTCACTTGCCTGATAAATGGTTAAATCTTCTATTTTTATCATGTCATTGGTCATATTTATGTTATAGCTGTACGTTCTGTAAACCCCTGCCCCACAGTGGGTTTTGCCTTTTGCCAGGTCGTTATTATAAATCAGAGTTTTTTCTTATGTATGCGAAAATGACCAAAAATAGTCACTTGCCTGATCAAGGCTTAACTGGTCCATTATGCTGTGTTCCTGCTCAAACCGCTGATTGCTGCTGCATGTTCCTGTCCTCATATTTACTTGCCGGTCTTTAGGTGGCTGAATACTTCTTGCGGTGCTCATAGTCCAGCTGGGATCGATGGAAGGCCCATCATGCTCCAGTGTCCTGCAGGTTCTGTCTGTAGAAGCACTCATCGGCCTCACGTTTACTCCTGTGAGTTACTGCAGTCTTCTGTCTTCTCTGCTTCACTGCATCAGCTCATGCTTAACTGTTTTGCTCAAGGGCAATTTGATACGAAGGGAGGACTTTCTTTTGGCCAATTTTCTCAGCCTGTCCTTTTTTTATACGGCGCCTAAACCTGAACCGACGACGGCAGATGCAGCGTCCTCTGCCTTCCTTAAATAACACGATATTAACCCATAAAGACAACACAGTTTGTGGTAGCTCTCTATTGAACCTATATTTAAGTGATTTATCATCATTTATTATAATATTCCCCTCTCTAGTTTGCATTTTTCAGTGTAAATCACTTATTTCCTGCATTTAATTGACAGATTATGTAGATGTTCATGAAAATTAATTCGCTCATTCTTCATTTATTTATTATTCTCTTTGTTTTTGTTCACTTTGTTGCTCATTTTCAAATGTTATTTATTATTTTGTGTATTTTCTTATTTATTTATTGTCATTTTATTCATTTATTTTAGTTCAGGTTCTACATCCAGAACAATATGATCTCAGTTAAAATAACGGCTTAATAACCTAAAACACATAAACAATGCATTTACAACCTTATTTTGTTCCTGGCACTTTTTTTTTTCCTTACTTTTTCTTCATTTCGTTCATTTTATTTATTATTCTTTTTATTTTTCTTCACCTTGTTGCTCATTTTCCCATGTTATTATTATTTCTGCATGTAGGTGTTCATAAAAACTCAAAGTAAATTCAAAGGTTATTGGATAAAAACTAAAGAAAAAGTGACTTTTTCTGCAAAATATATGATTAGCTGAACACATAAACATTTACGACCTAATTTTGTTCGTGACACTTATTTGATTACTTTTTATTCATTTTGTTCATTTATTTATTATTCTCTTTGTTTCTTTTTGTTTTTGTTCATTTTGTTGCTCATTTCCCCATATTAACAGCGTAATTACCTATAACATATAAACAATGCATTTACAACCGTATTTTGTTCATGGTACTTATTTTTCCTTACTTTTGCTTCCATTTTCTTCATTCATTTATTTATTATTCTTTTTGTTTCTGTTCACTTTGTTGCTCATTTTCCCATTTTATTTCTAATGTTTAATGTTATTTATTATTTCTGCATGTAGATGTTCATAAAAACTCAGAGGAAATTCAAAGGTTATATCAAAACTGAGAAAACTGAAGAAAAAGTGACTTTTTAGCAAAATATATCATTAGTTGAACATATAAACCAGCGTTTACAATCTTGTTTTGTTTATGGCACTTATTTTTCCTTACTTTTTCTTCTTTTTGTTCAGTTTATTTATTACTCTATTTGTTTTTGCTCGCTTTGTTGCTCATTTTCTCATATTATTTGTTATTGTATGTATTTTCTTAATTATTAATTTTTTTTCATTTTATTCATAATTTTGGCTGTTTTTGTTCATTCTGTTGCTTATATTCTTTTTTTTTTCCATTTTAGTAAATGTTTTTCAGTAAAAATCAGGGGTTTCCCTATATTTAATTTACTGCTCATGTACTATTATCATCATGCTGAGATTACATTTGAGGGTTATAATACCGAAAAAAAAAAAAAAAAAAACGAAAAAAAAAACCAAAAAACTTTTTTGTAAAATAGATTATTAACTAAACATAAAAACAAGCCTCTAAAACCAGTGTTATTTGTCAAATTCCATGGGTTTTACTGGTGGAGCTATTCTATTAGTTGTAGTTCATTTTGTCTCTTATTTTGTATTTTTTTTCCTACATTTTGTTGTCTATTTTATAATTTTTTTATTCAATTTTGTTCCATTTGTGCTTTATTTTGTTCTTGTTGCTTAGCTTTTTTTTTTTTTTTTTTTTTTTTTAATAATTTTGTTCATTTTATTTCCTAATTATTCCTTTTGATCATTTTATGTATTATTAAATATATATAAAAACAAGCATACAACCACTGTCATTTGTCAAACTACATGGGTTTCACTGGTGAATCAGTATTATTTATTCATGTTCATTTTGTTACTTAGTTTATTTTTTTCTATATTTTGTTGCATATTTTATTAAGTTTTTCTTAAATTTTGTTCTGTTTGTGCCTTATTTTGGTTTTGTTACTTAGTAATTTTTATTTATTTATTTATTTTTTCATTTTTTAGTCATTTTGTTTATTTTATTTATTACTTTGGCTGTTTTTACTCATTTTCTTGCTTATCTTTTTCGAATTTACTTCATTTTAGTCATTTTTTTTGTTTTTTTTTTTTTTTTTTTTTTTTTTTAATATAAACCCAGTGTGTCCATCCACTATCATTGATCCAACTCCATGGGTTTTACTGGTGAATCAATGTTGTAGAAGATGCACTGTTTCCATGGTAACTACAAAGCCTCTGAACGTCCAAATGGGTCATATCTGATGACCATGAAAAGATGAAAAACTGTATTTTACACCAATTATTTACATGTATTGATAGGATTAGTGGATTGACAGGTATTAACAGTGTAGATCAGTAGATGGTTTTGGTCGGTGGTGGGTATTTGGGTGTTTATGGGTTAAGTCGTACCAGAGCAGGAGGACTGGAGGAGAATTTGCTCATTTCATTCAAGCAGAAGGAAAAAAAAAAAAAAAAAAAAAAAAAAAAGATAAACCTGGCTTTAGCTCAACAGTGTATTGGCTCAGCTGTTCCAATCACGCTCTGAATGAAATGATAAGAAGGCTTATGCGTTAGCAGGATGAATATGGAAGAAATGTAAATGCTCTTCCTCAGCATCCTGCAGCTTCACACATTTATATTAAAATATGCAGTTATTAATCTATTAAAAGCCCTAAGTCGACACGTGTGTATATTGATTTTGCAGGTACCGACGAACCTGTACATGTCACAGTGTCACGTCAGCAGGGGGGGAATAAAAACAGAAGTAACAGCAGATACTTTCCACAACAGAGAGGAAACATCACAGCAGGTGTTGAATGGAAACTAGAAATAACTTTGTCAGAAGAGGAAGGACACAGATTGCACTGATGGTGGAAAGTTGTAGAAGCTGTGATGTCACGCTAGAAAAACTGTCACAACTTGTTACTTTTGGGGAATTTAACCCTATATAACACCAAACGTTTCATATTTGATTCATGAGTTTTAAAGCCCTCTACATCACAGGTGTCTAACATGCGGCCCGGGGGCCAAAACTGGCCCACCAAAGTTTCCAATGTGGCCCGCGGGATGAATTTACAAAGTTCAAGTTAGGGCATCGAAGTCAAAAATGCCCTCATCGTATCATAATAACCTGTAAATAATGACATAGAGAGGGGGGCTATAACCTGAGGGGATGTGGGAATTTCAAAGTCCCAGCAGTCAGGACATCCAGGAAAAGTTTGTGTATCAGTGTGTGGGGTCAAGCTTTGGAATGGGTTGGGGGTAGACCTCAAGCAGTGTCCAAATATTCAAAAATTCAAAAAAATGTACAAAGAAATGTTATTTTCACAATATCTGGCTCAAGGAAGGGTGTGATCATTAATTGGATTGTCAGGTTGTTCTATTGTATGGTGTGTGTATGGAAACATGGGGGTGAAGACGTGTGTGTACAGCGGTAGACATAAACTGGTGTGTATGTGACTGTATGTGTGTATGTAGAAGTGTATGTATATGTGTATGTGACTGTATGTGTGTATGTATATGTGTATGTATATGTGTATGTGACTGTATGTGTGTATGTAGAAGTGTATGTGACTGTATGTGTGTATGTAGAAGTGTATGTGACTGTATGTGTGTATGTGACTGTATGTGTGTATGTATATGTGTATGTGACTGTATGTGTGTATGTATATGTGTATGTGACTGTATATGTGTATGTATATGTGTATGTGACTGTATGTGTGTATGTATATGTGTATGTGACTGTATGTGTGTATGTAGAAGTGTATGTGACTGTATGTGTGTATGTATATGTGTATGTGACTGTATATGTGTATGTATATGTGTATGTGACTGTATGTGTGTATGTATATGTGTATGTGACTGTATGTGTGTATGTATATGTGACTGTATGTGTGTATGTAGAAGTGTATGTGACTGTATGTGTGTATGTAGAAGTGTATGTGACTATGTGTGTATGTATGTGACTGTATGTGTGTATGTATATGTGTATGTGACTGTATGTGTGTATGTATATGTGTATGTGACTGTATGTGTGTATGTATGTGTGTATGTGACTGTATGTGTGTATGTAGAAGTGTATGTGACTGTATGTGTGTATGTATATGTGTATGTGACTGTATGTGTGTATGTAGAAGTGTATGTGACTGTATGTGTGTATGTAGAAGTGTATGTGACTGTATGTGTGTATGTATATGTGTATGTGACTGTATGTGTGTATGTATATGTGTATGTGACTGTATATGTGTATGTATATGTGTATGTGACTGTATGTGTGTATGTATATGTGTATGTGACTGTATGTGTGTATGTATATGTGTATGTGACTGTATGTGTGTATGTATATGTGTATGTGACTGTATGTGTGTATGTATGTGTGTATGTGACTGTATGTGTGTATGTATATGTGTATGTGACTGTATGTGTGTATGTAGAAGTGTATGTGACTGTATGTGTGTATGTATATGTGTATGTGACTGTATGTGTGTATGTATATGTGTATGTGACTGTATGTGTGTATGTATATGTGTATGTGACTGTATATGTGTATGTATATGTGTATGTGACTGTATGTGTGTATGTATATGTGTATGTGACTGTATGTGTGTATGTATATGTGACTGTATGTGTGTATGTGACTGTATGTGTGTATGTAGAAGTGTATGTGACTGTATGTGTGTATGTATGTGTGTATGTGACTGTATGTGTGTATGTATGTGTGTATGTGACTGTATGTGTGTATGTAGAAGTGTATGTGACTGTATGTGTGTATGTATATGTGTATGTGACTGTATGTGTGTATGTCGATAAACACAATCTTATGTTGTATATCAAGTGATTCAGCACTAACAGTCTGAGGACTGGAATTAGGGGGTAGGACTGGATAAGCAGTGGCTTCTTCCTACTCCCTTTCAGGCACAACAGTTGTTCTTTTTTTTTTTTTTTTTCTATTATTTGATTTTTTGTGTGTTGTTTATCATTATTATTATTAATTTTCTATTGTTTGATTTTTTTTATTTGTGTATTATTTATTATTATTTTTATTTTATTTTTGTTTCATGTTTTGTATTATGTCTGTCTGAAATAAACTAACTAACTAACTAAATAACTAACTAACTAACTAACTATATAACTAAAAAAAATACCTAAATAACTAACTAACTAACTAACTAACAATATTCTTTATTATCATTTAATTGTAATATTATAGCAACACAAACTCCAGAAATTATTCACAGAAAACTGTCATTTTTTGCTGACCGACATAATTATTGTACAAGACAAACCGCTGAAACACGGTGTCCTCTGCCTCTAAGCAGAACAAATCAGTTACAGTGAACTGTTTTTTAAAGGGCCATGGCTGCATGGAATGGATTGCCAGGGTTTTTGGTGTTGGAAAACAATAGAAAATGTTTTCAAACGAAATTAAAACTTTTTTTGTTTACACAGCAGGCATGAAATGGAATGAGTATTGCTAATATTTAAAGATGTCTTATGATTTGTATCAGACAGCTATTGTTTGGTAAAGGAGTATGAATGTATAGTACTTATTTTGTTTATTTATTTTAATTGCATTGGGCTGTTGTATATGTCCTGTTTGTGTGTGTGTGTGTGTGTGTGTGAATGGTGTAAGATTAATGTAAAACAATAAAAATTGTAATGTAATGTAGAGGAGACCCCAGGAAGAATAGCCACTGAATCATCAGTTGCTAATGAGGATCTTAATAAATGAAATGAAATGACAACACCATTTTTTTTCTCTTTAAGTGCAAAAAACATTAAATTAGGAAAATATTTACATTAACAAACTGTCCTTTAACAATAAAATGTGAATAACCTGAACAAATATGAACAACCTGAAATGTCTGAAGAAAATTAAGGACAATTTTAACAATATTCTGCCTGTTACTAAATGTTTTGTGCCTTTTGTAGATCTGATCTGTAATGCACATGTAGAAATGATAAGTCGAGGCATAATATTGATAAAATCGTACTTATATTTCTTAACAAGTTTCATTTTTTTCAGGTTATTCACATCCTTTTTTTTTTGGATGGTTTGTAAATGTAAATATTGGCATAATTGAATGTAATTTTTTGCACTAAAACAATTTGGAGTTGTCATTATTTGTTGGCTGTCTTGCTATTATTTTACTGGTCCCACTTCAGATTAAACTGGGCTGAATGTGGCCCCCAGAAAAAAATGAGTTTGACACTCCTGCTCTACATGATCAGTGTGATTTTTTTTTTTTCTTAAACCTGATGTATACAATTAGATACATGCAAAACACAGATAATCCACCAGAGGGGAGGGATTCATTCACCAGAGGCTTTTCCAGTGACACTACAAGACTGTCATTAATGAGGAAGGAGGAAGAACTTCGACAGTTTTGAAAAGGAATTACCAATTTGTTAGACATGTTTGTGTTATATTATGTTTTTGTTTGTTTAAAAATAATGATATGTGAGCATTGAGACCTGATGTATCAAATGTGATACAAAATTGAAACTCATACATGGAAATTCATATTTGAAAAAAAATTGGGGGGTTGTTCAGGAGGACCAACAAAGGCTCCAGTTTCAGAGAACTGGAATTTTCTGTCAATGATTTATTAGTTCAGACTTTACAACTGAAACACTCAGATAATTAAGTTTTTTATGCAGTAATGAAATGAAATGATCAATACGCATACACATAGCACTCTTTTAACATTTATTGAACTTCAAGTGCTGCCCACACAGGGGGCTGATCAAACATCTTATAATATTTGAACTACTTATCAAATATTGGTTTTCAAAAAAAAAAAAAAAAAAAAAAAAAGACCAATGACTGATATTGGAAAAAAAAAAAAAAAAAAAAAAAAAAAAAAAAAAAAAAATATATATATATATATATATATATATATATATATATAAATATAAAATTTGTTATAAAATGTTATTGAAATTAGTTGTAACATCTAAGTGGGGTAGTTCAAGATGAAAATTCTTGGAACAAGTCAAATAACCTGAACAAGTTTAAGTCTCAATAAATAAATACATGTAAAAAGTGATTTTTCAGGATAAATATTCTACATTCAAGTCTGCTTATGTAAGCCAGATATTCCTATTTTGAATTTTTTTCCTATTGAGCAAATAGTTTAATTTTTATGCACATTTAAAATAAATCATACGTTCAGAACGCTCACCTCAGAAACGTCAGGGGTTAAAGGGTTAATAATAAAAATGCAGCAGTTATAAAAGGAAGAAGCTACTATTCTCCAAAAAACAAAGCGTTGCTGCTCATTTACAGTTCATTAAAGCCAGAGTGAAACTGGAAGAACATTCTGGCTTAAATGGAAAACATCATGGTTGGCAGCAACTAAACTCATAAATGCATTCGTTCATGATAACGTTCTGCCATCTGTCAAAGTATGAAACTAGGAATTAGGAAAAAATGGACAGAAAATCCACCTGGAATTAAAGCATCTGAGACGCACAAACACAAACGCAAACGCTAGCATAAGCACAAGCACAAGCTTCAGTCCAGGTTTTTTCTAATAGTGGCACCATGTAGACTTAATTTTCAGACATACACTGTAAAAAAAAATCTGTAATTTAACAGAATTTTCACCATTTATTTTACAGATTTTTCTTGTATTTTTAAGATACAGGAAAATATCAGTGAAATGACAAAAATAGACTGTGATTTTACACGTCAAATGTAAAATAACATGAAAAAACTAACTGTGAAAAACCAGAAAGTTTCAGTTTTTTTAAAGAATTTTTTTTTCTTTTTTCACAGAAAAATACAGTTCAGATACATTTGCAAATGTATCATAATTTCACAAATATTTCTTTTCTATTTATGAGATTAAACTGTTAATTTAAAGTTTAATACTGTAAAAAATAATAATAAAACAAGATAAAATTACTGACAATTAACTGTAAAAGAAGTATTTGTTCTATAAGTTTAACAAGACTTGTTTGTTAATTGACAGATATTTTCTGTTATTACAGGAGGTTTCACAACAAAAATGTTGAATAAATGTATTTTTGTGAATGTATATCAGCACTGATAAACTGTCCAAATACAGTTTTTATCAGTGGATTATACAACTGAGTCTCATTGAAAATTATTTATATATATATTTATAGGTAATTTGATTGTTTTAATACATGAAAATATTCTTTATTAAATATTAAAAAGTAAAAAAAAAAAAAAAGAAAAAAAAAGGCAAAATCTCATGTGAAGTTAGGGCAAAAAACTGTATTTTAATTATGGAAAATTACCGTATTTTTATGAGATGGTTATTTTCCATTACTTAACAGTGCTTTTTCGGCACCCCTGCTGCCGAAATATTACCATTTTTTAATTTTTAAAAAAATGTTATTTATTTATTTTTTACAGTGTAGATGTATTTTATTGATCCCCAAGAGGAAATTCACCACTTCTACTACGTCTACTGGCCTTAAAACCAACAGTAGATATAATCCCATACTTGTAAAGTACACAGTAAAAAATGCAGTGTCAGTATTTCAGAGTCAAACTATTTTCACCTGTGTAGAGTATTTCCAGCTCCATGGAGAGTAAAGCAGCTCTAACAGTAGAGTGATATAAAAGTTCAGATTATCAGCTGTACTCATGTGACCTGTTCTGATACAGATCAGATGACGCAGCTCCAGTCAATCATTGACCTGAACCTCATTCCCTCTGACACTGATTAATCCGTTTAATAATCCCATAATGAGGAAAACGATGCAAGAAGCACTTGTTCAGTTTGTGTAATCATCACATGGACTATTTGCATCCTGGAAGAACATGAGTTTTATTGTATTTGATGCAAAATTTGCAGATGATGCGCTACATATACGAGCCCCGGGCCAAAACTGGCACCGCCAAAGGGTCCAGTCTGATCTGTGGGATGAACGAGTTAAATGCAAAAGTTATACTGAAGGTATAAACAATAAGGATGTTAGAATCACTGGAGTTCAGGTTTCACACACAGAACAAAGTGACTGCAGGTGGGTCAGACCAGTAAAATACAAACATAAGAACCTAGAAATAACAACTAATCCAAATTTTAACCCAAACTAAGCCTAACCCTAACTAACCTTAATCCTAACTAAACCTTACCCTAACAAACCCTAGCCCTTAACTCTAATGAACCTTTACCCTGACCAACCCTTATCCCAACTAACCTTAACCACAACTAAACCTAACCCTTAACCCTAACTAACCCTTATCCTAACTAACCTTAACCACAACTAAACCTAACCCTTAACCCCAACTAACCCTTATCCTAACTAACCTTAACCACAACTAAACCTAACCCTTAACCCTAACTAACCCCAACTAACCCTTATCCTAACTAACCTTAATCATAACTAAACCTAACCCTTAACCCTAACTAACCCCAACTAACCCTTATCCTAACTAACCTTAACCATAACTAAACCTAACCCTGAACCTTAACTAACCCCAACTAACCCTTATCCTAACTAACCTTAACCATAACTAATACTAACCCTTAACCCTAACTAACCTTAAACCTAACTAAACCTAACCTTAGCCCTTAACCCTGACTAACCTTAACCCTGAGTAACACTTACCCTAACTAACCCTAGCCCTTGACCTTAAGAAACCTTAAGCCTAACTAAACCCAATCCTTAACCCTAATTAACCTTAATCCCAACTAACCGTAACCCTTAACCCTAACTAACCTTAAGCCTAACTAACACTAACCCCTAACCCTAACTAACCCTAGCCCTTAACCCTAAGAAACCTTATGCCTAACTAAACCTAATCCTTAACCCTAACTAACCTTAACCCAAACTAACCATTACCCTTAACCCTAACTAACCTTAAGCCTAACTAACACTAACCCCTAACCCTAACTAACCCTAGCCCTTAACCCTAAGAAACCTTATGCCTAACTAAACCTAACCCTTAAACCTAACTAACCTTAACACTGACTAACCTGAGTCCTTAACCCTAACTAACCTTAACCCTAACACTTATCCTAACTAACCCTAGCCCTTAAACCTAAGAAACCTTAAGCCTAACTAAACCTAATCCTTAACCCTAACTAACCTTAACCCAAACTAACCGTTACCCTTAACCCTAATTAACCTGAAGCCTAACTAACCCTAGCCCTTAAACCTAAGAAACCTTAAGCCTAACTAAACCTAATCCTTAACCCTAACTAACCTTAACCCCAACTAACCATTACTCTTAACCCTAACTAACCTGAAGCCTAACTAACCCTAGCCCTTAAACCTAAGAAACTTTAAGCCTAACTAAACCTAAACCTTAACCGTAACTAATCCTTACTAAACCTAGCCCTCAACTCTAACTAACCTTTTTCCTAAATAAACTTAACCTTAACTAACCCATGACTTAATCCTAACTAACCTTAACCCTAACTAACCCTTAACTCTAACTAACCCTAGCTCTTAATCCTAACTAACACTAAATCTTAACCCTAAAATTACATGAAAATGTTTACATTTACAAACTTTTAACACAAATGTGAATAACCTAAAAAAAATATGATCAACGTGGAAAAAATGAGTGGAATTTAATAATATTCTGTCTGTTATTACATGTTTTGTGCATTTGTAGATCCACTAGGATGTGTAAGATGTAATGAACATGTGTATATGATAAATTGAGACAGAATATTATTAAAATTACACTTATTTTTCTTAAGAAACTTCAGGTTGTTCATGTCATTCACATTTTTTTAAAAGGACAGTTTGCAGATGTAAACATTTCATGTCATTTTAGGGTTAGTGTTAGTATTAGTTAGGCTTAAGGGTTAGTTATTGTTGAGGTAATTTAAATTTCTTCACTCTAAAACATACAGAAAAGTTTGCAGTTGACATTATTTCCATCTTAAACTGTTATTATTTCACTGTTCCCACCCATCTGAGATCACATGGGTCTGAATGTGTCAACCTGAACTAAAAAGGACTTACGTGGTGCGTTCACGGTCTCGTTTCTCCGGCTGTAGTTGCATTCAGTAACTCTGGGGTGGTAAAGCGGAAGAGGTGAAAGAAGTGTGTGTGTTGAGGGGGAGGGCAGAGAGACGGCGGAGAGAGAGCGACAGAAGCGGCAGTGAAGGGTGCGCTCCATCCACAGCCGCACTTCCACTCCGGACGCATCCGTGGAGCGGCCGACGCGCCTGCACCGCATCTCCCCACACACGTTCCGCCTTCATCCGCGTCCGCTCCTGACATGGATTCTATTTAACCCGTCGAGAAACAAGCACTTTTTTTTTTTTTTTTAATTTATTCGCAACCGGGACATTTGTGTCGAAAGTCAGCATAATGATGGAGTACTGGAGGCAATGCGCGCTGTGGCTGATCAACTGCAAGGTGCTTCCAGCCAACCACAGGGTGACATGGGAGTCCGCGCAGGTATTCGACCTGGCCCAGACGCTCCGGGACGGGGTCCTGCTGTGTCATCTACTCAACAACCTCAGACCCCAATCCATCAACCTAAAAGAGATCAACCTCCGACCGCAAATGTCACAGGTAAGACGCGGATACGGACGCAACTTCCCCCCTCGAGAAGAGCGCACAGCCAGACCTCATCCAAAATAACGCACATTTAACATTCTCTTCAGATTCACGCTTTAATATTCACGTCTTTTACTTTGACTTCGCCTTGATATAAAATAACACACCCAGATGTTGAATTCGGCGTCATGTGTTGCAAAAACTTAACGCATCTTTAAGGAAATTCTCAACTTTTATCCTTTTGGTGACGCTCGCCAACACCCCTATGTTTGAAATAAGGTGACGGGAAACTGCACGACTAAAAGCAAGTGAGTAAATAAATGATATCTGGATGTGATTAGGAGTGGGATTGTGCCGAAGCAAAGATCGGATTTTAACCCTAACGTAGAGGTCTTCTTCATCCCCGTTTTGTGACTTTAGATGCCCCGGTGATCCGTGCGTAACGAGACGCGAGTTAATCCGGGTTCTGTGGCTGAAGATGTTGGAGTTTAGACAGTTAGCATTCGTCCTTTTTGGGTCTTTTACTGAAACTGTAGAGTGGTGACAGAAGTGTGTTACTCATAGGATGTGTTGGTCAATACTGAACCGTTACACAGCTGACACACATCCCATATCTGCCCCCTATAGGTGATGTGCGTAAAGGCCTAACATAGATAGATAGATAGATAGATAGATAGATAGATAGATAGATAGATAGATAGATAGATAGATAGATAGATAGATAGATAGATAGATAGATAGATAGATAGATAGATAGATAGATAGATAGATAGATAGATAGATAGATAGATAGATAGATAGCAAAAAAAATGTTCTACTACAAATAACCACAATATTCCTAAATCTGGTCAACTTGTCTTATATTCAGAAAAAAAAAAAAAAAAAAAAAATCTTTCTAGAATTCTTGAAACAAGCCAAAAAAAAAGTCCATCAACTAAAAAACCATACTGTACCTTAAAACTAGACAAAAAATGCTAGAATCTTTAGCAAACAGTGTTTAACTGAAAAATCTTATTAAGAAAAAAATTAAATATTTGTTGTTTTGTTTTTTTAAATAAGAATATTTTTCTGTATTTTTTTTCTGTTTAGATGAAAAATAAGACACATGTTCTAGAAATAAGGGCTTCCCCCCCACTTTCTTAGAAAACATTTTTTGCAGTATAGATAGATAGATAGATAGATAGATAGATAGATAGATACATACATACATACATACATACATACATACATACACTGCAAAAAATGTCCAGCTAGAAATAACCCTAATATTCCTAAATCTGGTCAAATTGGCTTATATTCTGGACAAAAAAAAAAATAAATAAATAAAAATTGAATTCTTAAAACGAGCAAAAAAAAAGTCCATCAACTAAAAAACCATAATGTGCCTTAAAACTAGACAAAAATGCTAGAATCCTAGCAAACAGTGTTTAACTGAAAAATCTTAATTTTTTTTTTTTTTTTTTTTAAGTAAGAATATTTTTCTGTATTTTTTTCTATTTAGATGAAAAATAAGACAAATGTTCTAGAAATAGGGCTTTTTTCCCCTCCACTT
Source organism: Sphaeramia orbicularis (assembly GCF_902148855.1). Classification (NCBI taxonomy): domain Eukaryota; kingdom Metazoa; phylum Chordata; class Actinopteri; order Kurtiformes; family Apogonidae; genus Sphaeramia; species Sphaeramia orbicularis. The sequence goes on along the minus strand of NC_043976.1, from coordinate 39,183,423 downwards.
TCTTAGAAATTACTTTTTGCAGTGTAGATAGATAAATAGATATACTGCAAAAAATGTCCAGCTAGAAATAACCCTAATATTCCTAAATCTGGTCAAATTGGCTTATATTCTGAAAAAAAAAAAAGAAAAAAAAAGAAAAAAAAAAAGAGTTGAATTCTTAAAACGAGCAAAAAAACGAGCAAAAAATCAACTAAAAAAACATATTGTGCCTTGAAACTAGACAAAAATGCCAGAATCTTAGCAAACAGTGTTTATCTGGAATATCTTATGAAGAAAAAGTTAGATTTTTGTTGTTGTTTTTTTTTTTTTTTTTAAATAAGTATTTTTCTGTATTTTTTTCCATTTAGATGAAAAATAAGACACATGTTCTAGAAATAAGGTCCCCCCCACTTTCTTAGAAATTACTTTTTGCAGTGTAGATAGATAGATAGATAGATAGATAGATAGATAGATAGATAGATAGATAGATAGATAGATAGATAGATAGATAGATAGATAGATAGATAGATAGATAGATAGACTGACTCCTGTTCATCACGTACCATCTGCTTCGGTAACGGGACAGCCGGCGCCAGATTAATATTGGTTGAATCTGTCTTTCTGGCTCGGTGACAGCCCACTGTGAGGTAGACACTCACCTACTGAGCCTGCAGACCTACTGTAGAAAAATTAGACCCTATCAGCTCCACACAATCCCAGCCCCTTCATTCATCACTGGCTGTAATGCTCACCAATGCCAAACAGGTGATTAACCCTCCAGAGCCCAGAGTTGGATTCATACAGATTGATGGTCTGTGTTGTATTGGAATAAAAGGGGTGGGATTAAATAAGTGTTTATGTTTTTGGATGTGTAAATAACACTACAGTTGTATATTCTTTTGTATAATAGTATACATTTCTTCTTATGTTGTTAATTTGCTTCAGGCATTTGCTTTTGTTGGTGGATGTATTGTGCTTTTTTTTTTTTTTTCCACATATCATGTTCATTATATAAACATTCATTCATTCAATGTACATAAATTAATTAATGCATGACTAAATTATAAAGGAAATTTTCTCTATCTGGACCTCCACTCCCTCTGGACCAAAGGAACATGAATAATCCTTGACACATGTCTGGACTTTATAATGAAATGTTCTTTAGTGCTCATGATTTCCATAAAAATACCCAAATAGCAAAAAAAAAATATGGAGAATCGAAGCCTTGTATTGATATGTAGCATGACTATAGTGGCACAAGTAATATGTTTATGGCTTAATGAATATTGGGGGGTGGGGTGGGGTGAGGGGTGGTCTATGATGATATAAGGGTCATAAGGGTCACTGGTGATCCAGTTGACATCCAGGGGTGAACCAGTTATCGCCCAAATTTATTTCCATATATTTATGTACGCATACATATATTTATTTACATTTACATTATATCAAAAATAAATAATTTGTATTGTTGTTATCAAGCAGATGCTAAATTAACCCGGTAAAGCCTGGACCATTAATTCATTGACAGAAAATTCCAGTTCTTTGAAACTGGAGCCTTTACTGATCCGTCTGAAAAACCAAAACTTTTTTTTTTCCAAATATCAATTTCCATGTATGAGTCTAAATTTTGTATCATATTTGATACATCAGGTCTCAGTGCTCAAACATTATTATTTTTTGAACAAACAAAAACATAATATAACACAAACATGTTTAATAAATTGGTAATTCCTTTTTAAAATGGTCAAAGTTCTGACTCCTTCCTCATTAATTTAATCTTGTAGTGTCACTGGAAAGGCCTCTGGTGAATGAATTCCTCCCCCTGGTGGATTATCTGTGTATCGCATGTATTTAATTGTATACATCAGGTTTAAAAAAAAAAATATATATCACACTGATCATGTAGAGGGCTTCAAAACTCATGTATCAAATATGATACGTTTGGCGTTATAGGGTTAAATTGAGATTGTTAATCTGAATGCAGCACAGACAATAGATATCAATTAGTAGCAGTAGGCATAATAGTACTTAAACTAATCGTTAGCCTCATAGTGTAATTGCTTAAGTCATAATTTTGGCCCGATTTTGAGATCTGCATAAAATAAAGCTGCAGTAATAGGAGGGTAAAGTTATGCAGATGTCACAATTTGGCCAAAAATATGACAGTAAGCACTATTCGGACTGGGTTAGTTTTACATGGGTATGTGGGGTACTTCCACTTTATCACATGATGTCGGTAATATTAATGGCTAATTCATGCGGGATAAGAAATGTCAGTAAAACTACCACAAGTGGGAGGGGCAAATCCATTCGTGCACCGCCTTCCCCTCCTGTCGTCATGTGCGTATGACGTTGCTTCTGAATCGTGTTTGTCGTACGCCAATTCCAACAGTATGCGAGGTTTCACACGCACTTGTCAACCTGCCTACTGGAAAACGGAGTCTCCATGAAATAAAATAAAAATCCACGAAAAACCACTTGTAAACAGGATAAACAGGATGTTTTATTTTTGTACTTGTGTATAAAAAACACAGTTTATATTCATGCAGTTTGTCCAAGTGAGTGTCGGTTGATCTACGGAGGCACCTTTCTTTTTTATTACTCTTATTCATGTAAGTTTTTATTGTTTTTTTTACCTTGCACTTTCTTTCGTGTATTTTTATCCTGAGCTCTTGCAGTGCGTTTTGCAATGCAGTTTCTCTGCAAATGGCAAATAAACTGATTCTGAAGGGGTTAAAGTCTGAACATCTGTATGTGGATGGATGTTGTGTTCAGACGACGGCGACTAGGATTCCTCTTGTTTCCCGGAAAAGCACTCTAAAGTCATGTGTGGTGGCACTGGCTCGGTTAATATGATATGGAGATGGTTTTCTGTCACAATTGGATTGAGGATCCGGCGTCGACTGGAGCGAACAGGTCAAGTGGACAATTCTAACAAGCATTAAAGCCGTGTAATTTCATCAGCAGACTTTTCTTTGCTTGCAAAACTATCGTCAAAGGATCCGTTTACTCGGAGATCGCAGAGGAAACTGAATTGGTGCTGAAAGAGGAGAGGCCGATCGGTTCAATTGGCGATAGAAGTCATGCCACGGGACGTCAATAGGTCAACCAGCGCTCGGCATCGGTCGTGACATAACGGCGTGTTGTGTGTGTGGAAGTGTTGTGAACCGTTTCTTCTGCCCAGTGCCTCTCCTGGCCTGGCCCAGTCTGGGTTATTTATAGCCAGTTTGTTTTATGCATGGCTGGGTGGCTTACTCACATTGTGGGCCAGTTCAATGCTACGCTCACAAGCAGATTAGCATACCGCGTGCATGTGCAAGCAAATGTGTAGGACGATCGACTAGTATTTTTGGTTCTGCTGGTGTCGGTCTTTAACTACAATTCACTGCCAAGTAGAGTGTGAGTCGTGAAACCACAGCGGTTATAACTATACAACCAAACCACCAGCTTCAGTTCTTTATAGAATCCTATAAAAACCCTCATTGTAAAATATATTACAGATGGAAAACTTGGTTTGGTTTAGTATTTGCTGCAAATGATCAGTAATGTCAGCAGCTTCTGAACTGGAATTATTGACTTTGAGGGGAAAATTATAGCTAAAAAATGTAAGTTACATCTAGAATCGTCCATTTTTGATGCTTGGTGACTTACATGAACAGCTCTTCAGTGTCTAATGAAGTCAAATATGTTTTAGCCAAACATGTGATTAAAACCCTCCAGAGTCTAGAGCTGCACTAAAAATAAATCTTTCTTTGGTTGATTTGAGTCGTTGACTTCACACAGCGCAAATGCAGATACAATGAATGAATAAACTAATTAATATATAACAAATTTGTAAAGCAACTTAAACACGATGATGCTACAAACATGTACACAAGGAAGTTTCCTCTATCCAGACCTCCCTAAATCATAACACTGGTCAACAACAAATTTATTGTTTAAGTTTTTTGAGCTGATTTAGGATCATTTTGGTGTGCTGAATCCAAAAATCACATTAATTTGGCTCAATCAGGTCAACTTTCTGAACTATGCTACATATTGGCTTTTTTAACATTTTTGCTTACATTTATGGGCATTTTCACATCATATGATACAAAATTCTTTCATATTTCTTGCAGTAAATGAGTTCTGAAGATTTTACTTTTGCCAATTTATGATTGTTTTTTTTAATATTACAGGTGAATGAAATGGCTTCAACTAGAAGATCTTGCAAAAATAAGCCTGACATATTCTGCTACATCTGCGCTGAATACACCATTGTACCTAACAGGAATCCTGTCAGAAAATGATTTTTTTTCTCTTAAAACCTATTTTGGGTGAGAACTATATAAAAAAATCAACTGATAAAGTCACAAAAATGTAATCAATTTTGTGAGAAGATCAAATTTTTCAAAATCAAATTAGCAAAAAAAAACTGACCTGATTGAGAAAAACAGATGTTATTTTTGGATTTAGCGGTGCAAAATGGTCCTAATTCAGTTGAAAAAACCTAGACAACTTGCAAAAAACATTTTTTTTGTAACCCAGTGTAATTGATGCCTGGATTTGAAAACATGAGTAATCATTGATAGGTTTCTTAAACTGAAATTATTGACGTTGAGGGAAAATTATAGCTAAAAAATGTAAGTTACATCTAGAATCGTCCATTTTTGATGCTTGGTGACTTACATGAACAGCTCTTCAGTGTCTAATGAAGTCATATATGCTTTAGCCAAACATGTGATTAAAACCCTCCAGAGTCTAGAGCTGCACTAAAAATAAATCTTTCTTTGGTTGATTTGAGTCGTTGACGTCACACAGTGCAAATGTAGATACAGTCTACTCTCGTTATACCGCCAACTTCCGTTCACGGCCAAATTGGCGGTATAGTGAAAATGGCGTTACAACAGGTTGCGTCCATAATGTGCATGTCTTTACTATATGATGTCTATGCTGCCTCCATTAACCCGTTCTAATTGCGTTTCTAAATAAATCTTGATTCTGTTATGTTGTAAGGGATCATTTAAAGTGGGGAAACATTTTAAGCATTATTATACCGTGTCGGGAAATGACACCCCATCATCTTGAGGCTTTGGCTTAATCCCACGTCCTCTTCCCGACATCCTGACCTACTGAGTGTTCTGCGATAAATGAACGGTGGCCGTTCCGTAGACCTACTCGTAGCTTGTCGTGATCAGCGTCTGGCGCGTTTGTTTCAGTGCGTTGTTAAAATTTATGTGTACTCGATGGCAATCACGCTGGCGGTATAACGGTCGGGAAATCAATGGTATAAGTGTTGTTTGTGCGTGGAACTGGGCTGGCGGATGGCGATAGGCGGAAATGGCGGTAGCTAATGGAATAATGCATTGGGGATTTTTGTGCAATGGTTTTGGTCAGCGGTGAGCGAAAATGGCGGTATAACGGCGGGCGGTTTAACGAGAGTAGACTGTACAATGAATTCATAAATTAATTCCTATATAACTAAATTTTAAGGCAACTTAAACATAATGATGCTGCAAATGTACACAAGGAAGTTTCCTCTATCCAGACCTCCTTAAATCATAATTGACACCAGGACTTAAAAACATGAATAATCATTGATAGGTTTCTTCAACTGAAATTTGAGACTTTGTGATAAATACAAAAGCTAAAAAAAATGTAAGTTGCTTCTATAATCGTCCATTTTTGATGCTCAGTGACTTACACCAACAGCTCTTCAGTGTCTAATGAAGTCATATATGTTTTAGCCAAACACGTGATTAAAACCCTCCAGAGTCTAGAGTTGTCCTAAAAATAAATATCGTTGGAATGGCATTGAATCCTGTCTGTCCTCAGATGTAGATACAATGAATGAATAAACTAATTAATATAGAACTAATTTCTAAGGCAACTTAAACATGATGATGCTGCAAACATGTACACATGGAAGTTTCCTCTATCCAGACCTCCTTAAATCATAACTGACACCAGGACTTGAAAACAGGAGTAATCCTCAACACATCTCTTGACATAAACTGGAATTAGAGACTTTGAGGGAAAATTCTAGCTAAAAGTGTTAAGTTGCATCTATAAACATCCAGTTTGATGCTCGGGGACTTACATCAGGCAACTTAAAAATGACGATGCTGCAAACATGTCCACTAGGAAGTTTCCTCTATTCAGACCTCAAATCATAATTGATACCTGGACTTGAAAACTTGAATAATCCTCAACATACAGGGGTTGGACAAAATAATGGAAACACCTTAAAAAATCAACAAAATATCATTTAATATGGTGTAGGTCCGCCTTTTGCGGCAATTACAGCCTCAATTCTCCGAGGTATTGATTCATACAACTTGTGAATTGTTTCCAAAGGAATTTTAAGCCATTCTTCAGTTAGAATACCCTCCAACTCTTTTAGAGACGATGGCGGTGGAAATCGACGTCTTACTTGAATCTCTAAAACTGACCATAAATGCTCAATAATGTTGAGGTCTGGGGACTGTGCCGGCCATACGAGATGCTCAACTTCATTAGAATGTTCCTCATGCCATTCTTGAACAATTCTAGCTGTATGGATTGGGGCATTATCATCTTGAGGTGAAGGTGTTTCCATTATTTTGTCCAACCCCTGTATTTATTGATATAAACTGGAATTATTGACTTCGAGGGAAAATTAAACGTCAGTTGCTTCTATAATCGTCCATTTTTGATGCTCAGTGGCTTATATCAGCAGCTCTTCAGTGTCTAATGAAGTCATATATGTTTTAGCCAAACACGTAATTAAAACCCTCCAGAGTCCAGAGTTGCCCTAAAAATAAATATCGTTGAAATGCATTGAACTCTGTCCTCGGTTGATTTGAGTCGTAGATACAATGAATGAATAAATTAATATATAACTAAATTCTAAGGCAACTTAAACGTGATGATGCTTCAAATATGTACACAAGGAAGTTTCCTGGATTCAGGCCTCAAATCATAATTGAAAACATGAGTAATCTGCAACACGTTTCTTGACACAAACTGGAATTATTGACTTTGAGGGAAAATTAAATTTTAAGTTGCATCTTTAATCGTCCATGTTTGATGCTCAGTGGCTTACATCAACAGCTCTTCAGTGTTTAATGAAGTCATATATGTTTTACCCAAACACATAATTAAAACCCTCCAGTCTAGAGTTGCACTAGAAATAAATATTGTTGAAATGGCATTGAATGCTATCTGTTCACCGTTGACTTGAGTCGTTAACTTCACACAGTGCAGATGAAGATACAATGAATGAATGAATAAATTAATATGTAACTAAATTCTAAAGCAACTTAAACATGATGATGCTTCAAATATGTACTCAAGGAAGTTTCCTGGATTCAGACCTCAAATCATAATTGAAAACATGAGTTAATCCTCAACACATTTCTTGACATAAACTGGAATTACTGACTTTGAGGGAAAATGAAATGTAAGTTGCATCTATAATCGTCCATTTTTGGTGCTCAGTGACTTACATCAGCAGCTCTTCAGTGTTTAATGAAGTCCTATACGTTTTAGCCGAACACATAATTAAAACCCTCCAGAGTCCAGAGTTGTCCTAAAAATAAATATCGTGGAAATGCATTGAATTCTGTCTGTCCTCGGTTGATTTGAGTCGTTGACTTCACACAGTGCAAATGGAGACACAATGACAATGCCACTTTGATGTATATACAAATTAATTAATGTATGACTAAATTATAAGGCAACATATACATGATGATGCTGCAAACATTTGGAAATTTTATCTATCCAGACCTCCTTAAATCATGATTGATGCCTGAACCTCAAAAACATGAGTTAATCCTCCACACACCTCTCGACATAAACTGGAATTATTGACTTTGAGGGAAAATTCTAGCTAAAAAATGTTAAGTTGCAGACAGAATCGTCCGTTTTGATGCTCAGTGACTTCAATCAGCAGCTCTTCAGTGTCTAATAAAGTCCCATCTGTTTAGTTTCATCACTGTGGTTGATACGCGGTTCTTCGTTGACCTTTAAAGTGCAGAAGGTGCACCACAACACTGATGGGTAATGGAAAATGTGCATGTCTATCAACTCTGTTACGACAACTCTACTGTTAATCGTGAGTAGACTCCACTTCCCGTTCGCCACATCTACACCCCATTCACAAACACCAGCCCACACGCTCAGTTCATCAGTGTTTAATAGCCCGTGGGTTCCATCTCCCCCCTCCAGGACTTACCTCCCCCTGTCTCCTCAAAGTTCAATTTACATAACTAAGGGTGGAGTTGCTTCCCCTTTCCCCTGCATAATTCATGAGGTCCGTGGCAGCTACTTTATCATTGGCCAATAATAACACATGGGACGCCACAGCGGCTCCACCCGAGGGACCTCTGAGACGCAAAGACAAAGGCGTTGAGGGGACAGGCTACAAAGAGCCTGTCTGGCTTCCATGGATGCATCTCCAAGGACATAAAGGGCCCTAAAGGGCTAGCACGCTGTGCAGGGGTTTGCAGCGTAATTAAAGCTCAATGCGTTTAGTCAAAGGCTCTGGGGGGTTCACATGTGGGACGTCGGCATCAGGACCGGCCTCTCAATCTGTAACTTTAATTGTGTTCATGCACGTTTGAATGGGCAACATAGACTACGTTCAGACAGCAGGTACTAATGCACAATTCAGATTTTTTGGTGAAGTTCAATTTTTTTTCTGTGCTTGTTCATATTACACATTAAATGCGACTTCTATCAGTTTTGAGTATTAACTGAATGTGACCCTGAAGTGACCTGCATGTGCAAAAGAGGTCCTGACATAATATGTGACCATGCAGACATGCACTGTGCTTACGTACATAAATATATTTTTCCCGCTGCTCCTCCTACTGGGACGCAGAATTATGACATTTCTCGCATTTCAATAACGTAAAGGTCAGATATATGGTCACGTATCACGTCAGGACCTTTTTTGACCATGCAGGTCACTTCAGGGTCACATTCAGTTCATACTCAAAACTGATAGAAGTTGCATTTAATGTATAATATGAATGAGCACACAAAAAAATCAGATTTCACCAAAAATCTGATTTATGCATTCAGAGCTGCTGTCTGAACATAGTCTAAGGGTGTATTCACACCTGGAAGGTCCTTTGGTCCGCTTATTTGATTTGGACTGAATGCGGACTTTATGTTTTTTTGTTTGGGTCAGATCGCATTCTCGTTGGACTTTTTTGCTAGAGGACCAAAATTTGTAAACAGAGGCACGCATGTGACGAACTGTGCTGGCATTGGACAAGAAAGTTGGGGGCGGGGTGAGACAGTGGGTGTTAATGAAAACAAACATGGAGGTCCTTCGTGCAGTTACCGTTTTCGGAATTTGTATTATAGTTTTACAGACACAAATTTACGAAAATAAATGTTAACTGTCAAGAACAGCTCATTCGGAGCCAGTTTAGTGATATGGACAGATGACCTGGCTGCTGCTGTTAGCTCAGACTACCTGTACGGCTCGGCTACTTCCAGCAGCTACGGTGGCTCGTCAAGCACAAAAAGGCGCATGAAAAAAAGGCCGGTTCTATTCACACCAGAAGTGAACCGGCCCAGAGTCCGTTTGGAAGCAGACCCTTGTTTGATTCAAATCAGAGTTTGCATGTTTGTATTCACACCTGAAAGACAGTCTGGACTTTCTGGGGAAACGAACTGTGGTCTATTTAAAACAGACCAAATGAAGTAGGTGTGAATACACCCTGAGTGACTAAATAAATGTTATATCTCCATTCACATATTGACAACTAATTCAGCTGACATCATTTATCGCTGCATAATTAAATGTGATAATAAATACCCAAAATTCATCACCATATCACTAAAAAGCCACTGCACATTAAGTCCTCCATAAACATAGCAAAAAGCTTTATAACTTGCATTTAGTTTTTTTGTCCATTCATTGAGATACAGCTCGTTTCTTTATTAAAATTTGTAAAGTAAATGTTTTATATGTCTTTTGCAGGATTTTTTTCTTCAAAAGTTGCACACACACTACTTTACTTCATGAGTTTGTCACCACTGTTCTGTAAAACTTATTTCCAAAGCTGTTTTGTGTGGATACGTGTGTAGAATTTGCATGGTTTGATTTCACTGCTAAAGTCCCAGAATGCCTTAAAACCAGTGTAATACCAAATGTTTACCCTCTTTGATCGCTGTTTTATGGGGCTGTAATGGACGATTTACACAGTCTAGACACATCTGAACCACAGCTGCTCCAAGACTTTGCTGTTTCACCAGACAAACCGCCACATAATCAGCAGTTGTTTTTTGTCACTCAGTGAAAATCTGGGCTTTTCAGTGTTGTGAGGAACTACGGAGTCCTGTCATGGTGCAATGAACTGTGTATGTGGTTAAGCATGTGGCATGCAGCTCCATCCTCCTGCTTCTGCACACGTTTCAGCTGGTGTTCGGTGAAATCTTAACATTATTCTGAGGGCAGTGAAGTGTTTGGGGACTAGAACCTCCTTTTGTGTATGCCGTTATGATGCTGCTACTGAAGGAGAATGCTAAAAACCAGTAGAGCGTGAAAGACACTGACAGAGTAATGCAGCCACTGTTGAGTTCTGCTGTAAAATCAACAAACAACGGCTGAAATACTTCCAAATGATTGAAATAAAATGCAAATCTGGAAGCGTGTTTGACACTTTTAAGCCCACTGTGGCCTTGTTTTCCATGACACACGATTATAAACGAGCAATTCAGAGCGAGAATGGTACGACGAGGACGAGGCCGCCACCAGCTCGAACACAGACCAGTCGACAAGCACAGGAAATCAGGAAATGGAATAGAGGAAGGAAGTGAAACTAAACATGCCCTCGATCAAGCTCCGACCAAAGCAATGACACACTGACGAGTCAGAGACAAAGAAGAGAGACGCCGCTTGTTTTTTTTTTTTTTTTTTTTTTCTGACACAACTAAAAACCTCACTTTGCTCTTCATAGTGTCGGTTTCAAAAGCTGTGAAGTTTGGTCTGCATTTATGGAAAGTGAGAAAACAAAAAAACACAAGTGAAAAAAAAGTTTCTCACAGTGAATCAGAGTAGATTAATTCAGATGTTAAACCGTTTGACCTTATTGATTATGAGTGGATTAATTGCCCGTTAATGTTGATGCATAGTGCAGCTGGAATAACTGTGGAATTCATTTAACCCTTAAAGACCTAAACAAGCACAGGTGACACTAAGCATCTACTGATATATAATGTAGCGCTGCATCAACGAATCGATTAAACTGATCCAAATTGATTCTTAAAAGAGTTGGCAACATTTAATCAAATTTATTTGATTCTATTACATCTGCACGTGTGGAAAAAACAAAACAAAACAAAAAGAAATCACAGAAAATGGAAACGATGGAGTCAAACGTGAACAGAAAACAATAACAGGACATTTGATTCTACCATCAGTACATATTTACATACTAGATAATGGACTGAAACGTCTAAACTGCATTTCTTAAGCGCATGTAAATATGTCACATCTGATTAATACAATTGATTCCTCCCAGTTATTGGATTTTCATGTAAATGGGTTCATTGATTCACCAGTAAAACTCATGTACTGGAATGATTCTAGTGACAGCTGTTTGTGTGATATCCAGGAGCTTTAGTGATTTTCATGTGTTTTGAAACATTTCTGTCAGTAAAATATAATTTACTGCGAATTCTGCCTTCATCTATATAATAAAAGGGAAGTGGACTTTGTGTGTGTGTGTTTGTGTGTGTGTGTGTGTGTGTCTCAGGCATCACACAAAATTGGGAAAGACCTGACTGCTGAAGTTTGGCAAACTTGTATATTTTTGGTCAAGGAACAGACTAGTGAAAAAGGCAAGTTGATAGGACCAATATTTTGGGAGATATTAGTAATTTTGGAATAAAAAAGTCTTACAATCACGCTGCTATGCCCAGAATTATGTGAATACTTTAGTGGTGACTGCTTTTATTAGTCTGTGGTTCATTTATTTGGACCCAAATAGTTCAAAATATACAAATAATCGTGGGGGGTGTATACGTGGGGGTGCGGTCAAAACTAACGTAACTAATGCTGGCGTGAAACGAAAGTGAAACTTTACATCTTTTCAACGTCCAACTCCTGGGTTCTATTCCTCTGTTATTCAGCAGATCTTACACGAAATTTTCACGACTTCTACCCTGTATCCACTGGACCCCCTCCACTGCTCTGTGGGCCCCCCAGAAATGCTTGGCCCCATGGATTTGTCACATTTACCCCCCCTTTAGGACACCCCAGTGCATGGCGTTCACGAATTCTGAGACTGCCGATAGTTCGGTTCAGGTGAACGTTAGTGCCAGTAATGTAGGATATAGGTGGAAGCAAACTGACACAACCTGCTGTTATTTCAGTTGGTTGGTTGTCCCCCCCCCCCAAGGATGAAATTCATGGTATGTAACAACCAGAGGGGGGGGCGGGGGGTTGATCACCCCCATCCCTCCCATCAAATCGCACCCTGTGTGAATATACAACAAATATCCGTGCTGGGGGAGCGGGATGTCGCCCCTCAGGGTTAGGATGTGGATTTGAAAAACACCCTCCCCCTTTTTTTGCATCCCACCCTCAGTATTGACAGTGATGAAGTCCAGGATCTAAAACCCAAGGTTCCCCACGGGTCAACGCGCTACTTCATTCGTACTTGTATTAAAATAAACTTTTCTACTACTCATAACAGGTTCAATCTCAACCAACAAAGTAGGAACGCAAGTATAAAAGTAGTCAAGGTCTGGGGAAAAAAAGCAGTTTTGAAAAAGTCTGTAATTTCTATTTGCACTGTAAAAAAAGTTTGTAACTGAACAGAATTTTCACTGTTTATTTTACAGATTTTTCCTGCATTTTTAAGATACAGGAAAATATCAATGAAATGACAAAAATAGACTGTGATTTTACATGTCAAACGTAAAACAACATGAAAAAACTGTAATTGTGAATAACCAGAAAATGTCCATTTATTAAAAGAAATTTTTTTCTTTTTTTTACAGAAAAATAGTTAAAATACATTTGCAAATGTATCACAATTTCACAAATATTTCTTTTCTATTTATGAAATTAAACTGTTAATTTAAAGTTTAATACTGTAAAAAAATAAAAAATAAATAAAATGAGATAAAATTACTGACAATTAACCGTAAAAGAAGTATTTGTTCTGTAAGTTTAACAAGACTTGTTTGTTAATTGACAAATATCTTGTGTAATTACAGGAGGTTTCACAACAAAAATGTTGAATAAATGTATTTTTGTGAATGTATAACATGTATAAGCACTGATAAACTGTCCAAATACAGTTTTTATCAGTGGATTGTACAACTGAGTCTCATTGAAAATTATATTTATATATGTATGTGTGTGTAATTTGATTGTTTTAATACATGTAAATATTCTTTATTAAAGATTAAAAAGTAAAAAAAATATGCAAAATCTCATGTAAAGTTAGCGCAAAAAACTGTATTTTAATTATGGAAAATTACTGTATTTTTATGAGATGGTTATTTTCCGTTATTTTCCAGTACTTTTTCGGCACCCCAGCTGCCGGAATAATACTGTTTTTTTATGGTATTTTTTGTTGTTGTTTTTTTTGTTTTTTTTTTACAGTGTACATGTATTAAAATGAACTTTTCGACTACACATAACAGGTTCAATGTCAACCAAAAAAGTAAGAACGCAAGTATAAAAGTACATCAAGTCAAGGTCTGGGGAAAAAAAGCAGTTTTGAAAAAGTCTGTAATTTCTATTTGGATAAAGAGCAAACACCCTGAATGAGCCTAAAGGTCTTCGAAGCTCTCCACACTTGCCCTGTCGGTGGATATTCATGCATGAATTCAACCCATTCAGGAGATTTTCAGTCCTGTGCGACTGTAAAAGACAGAGTTACAAAAGGAAAGCGGCTGTGAATGACTGTGGCGTTGACGCAGGGAATGAATGACATCTAAGCACTTGATAATAAACCACACCAAGGTGGTAGACAGATATGAGACCACGGAACACGATGTGGTGATGTGTGGAGAGAACATAATACTGTCGTCTGTTCAGAGTGTGTTCAGCCTCATACAGTGTGTACAGGCTGACAAACACAAACATACAGCTGTGGACAGGATTATTACACCAGCACACTGTTATTCTGGGCTTGTACATGGGATTTCTACACACCAGGACATGATGAATAATACTCGTCTGTGAATAAGTTTGCATCCAAACTACTCAAAGTAATAATCGTTATTTTCTGATTTTACCGCGTAATGGTTTCTGGATGTTGGCTCTGGAACGAACTGCTCTTCTTCTGCTTGTGGAATAGAATAGAATAGAATAGAATAGAATAGAATAGAATAGAATAGAATAGAATGAAAAATAGAATAGAATAAAGAAGAATTGACAAGAATATAAAAGAATAAAAAAGACTAGACTAGACTAGACTAGAATAGAATAGAATAGAGCAAAAAGAATAAACTAGAATATAATAGAATAAAAAAGAATAGACTAGAAATTGAACAGAATAGAATACAATACAATAGAATACAATAAAAAAGAACAGAATAGAATATAAAAGAATAAAATAGAATAGAAAAAAAAACAAAAGACTAGAATAGAATAGACTAGACTAGACTAGAATACAACAGAACAAAAAAATAGAATAGAATATAAAAGAATAGAATAGAATAAAAAAGAATAGACTAGAATATAAAAGGAAAAAAAAAGACTAGACTAGACTAGAATAGAATAGAATAGAGCAAAAAGAATAAACTAGAATATAATAGAATAAAAAAGAATAGACTAGAAATTGAACAGAATAGAATGAAATACAATAGAATACAATAAAAAGAACAGAATAGAATATAAAAGAATAAAATAGAATAGAACAAAAAACAATAGACTAGACTAGACTAGAATAGAAAAGAAAAAAACAGATTAGAACAGAATAGAACAGCACAAAAAAAATTGAATATAAAAGAATAGAATAGAGCAAAAAGAATAAACTAGAATATAATAGAATAAAAAAGAATAGATTAGAATAGAACAGAATACAATGAAAAAAAGCATAGAATAGAACATAAAAGAATCAAATAGAATAGAACAAAAAACAATAGACTAGACTAGAGTAGACTAGAGTAGACTAGAGTAGACTAGAATAGAATAGGCTTTACTGTCATTACACCAGTTGTGCACCAGAACTGCTGGTGGTCTGTGCCAGCGACAGTGAAGAATTCCATTAAAAAAAACAAAAAATTCAAAATATCACTTCCTTAATGTATTTTTCCCAAAAAATTTCAAGTAGCCCTGGGCTTCTTCCAAGTACCCCACTTTGGGAACCCCTGGTGTAAACCATGTAAACCAGTGGTTCCCAGCCTTTTTTGGCTTGTGACCCCATTTTAACATCCAAAATTTTTGGCGACCCCAGATATTCAAAACAGAGACATTTTTTTGCTAAAATTAATTTGTTTGTTTTGTTGTCATATAATAGTTTGCTATACTATGTTGCAAGTAAACGTTAATTTTAGAGGACATTTAGTCTATATAATGTATATTATTCTGGATGGAGGCAGTAAATCCAGGTGTAGATTACTGCACAAAGGGAGAATTTGGTTTTCCTTGGTCAGGATATGTACAGTCAGTCCAGCTTGGATTTCCAAGGCTGACAATTAATACTGAACAAACAAGAACTCAAACTATGAATTATGAAAGAGCTGCAGCATCTGAAACTGACCACAATGAACATTTGACAGAGAAACAGAACCACAGTGCTGCAGTTTCAGCTTCAGTTTGTCTTCTGTCTGTGATTGTTAACTCACCATATATTTTTATTAGTGAGTTGTTTTTTTTTATTTTCATCAATTACTGGAAACTTCAGGCGACCCCATTTGAATTCCAGGCGTCCCCACGTGGGGTCCCAACCCCAAGGTTGAAAAACACTGATATAAACAGTGCAAATATAACAAACCATCCTCCTCTGCTGCGTTTCTATGGGAACAATAGTCCAGCTCTGATCACACTTCACACTTCAGAGCCTCTTCTTCGCTCTCCTACCTTTAACCCACCACATCTGCATGCTAATACTGTAAATACCATAAACGCCTGCTGTTGGTGTGCGGTCGGCGGCCGTTCGGGCATAGCTCGTGGGTCCCATGACGACCGGCCTGAGTCGCTGCAGATTGGCTCTGAAGGAAGGATTGTACCTGTCATTGTGTAAACACCACATTACTGTAGCCGTGCATGCGCCGCCGCCGCCGCCAGCCTCCACTTTACAATCCCACGGCGACGTAATGCAATCACGCCGGTTTGTTCCGCCGTGTCATCGTGATGACATGCATATTCATGCCGGGCTTTATTTACGGTGACACAGACGCAGAAATCTGTAAAGACCAGATTATGTTGCACCTCAGCCGTGCACAAACCGTAGTGACCTTTCATTCCGTCACCAAGGTAACAAGGCTGCACCGTAGCCCGCTGGTAAAGGCTTGGCTCCAGCGCACTTTAAAGTATAGACCATGGATATGTAGATTTTATTCACAGATATTCAGCGGTGGGGGGTTGAACCTGCCATCAGTGTTTATGTTATTATGTGATGAGATATAAAAGCTACAACATGATATGAAGTCATTTTTCTGCTGTCATACATGTTGTCATATTGCACGTAGATATACTGAACTGTGCATGTGGCATTAATTTACTGATGTTTTAAACCAGAAACAAATTGGAAAAAAGGCTAAAGGAGCCACAAATTGAAAAAAAAGTAAAAAAAAAAGAAAAAAAAGTAAAACTTATCAACAAAATGAACAAAAATGAACAAAATAATCAGGGTTTCATTCAACACATGTTTCTAATTGTTTGTGCTGCTTCTTGTCATGGGGTCAAAGGTCACACTAAATAATGACTGACTGTGCACATATTAAATAAAGGCTAAATGAGCCACAAAATGGAAAAAAAACAAAACATAAAAATGAAGTAAAAATGAACATAAGATATCAACAAAATGAAGAAAATAATCAAAATAATAAACAAAAATTACTAAATTAATCACAAAATGTATAAAATAATTAACAGAGTTAAGTCATGAAGCATAAATGAACATAAAAAATTCAACAAAATGAACAAAATAGCCAAACAGAATGACATATATGTAGATTTTATTCACAGATATTCAGTGGTGGGGGGTTGAGCCTGTGATCAATGTTTATTATGTTATTATGTGATGTGATATAAAAGCTAGAACATGATATGAAGTCATTTTTCTACTGTCATACATGGATGTATATACTGTCATATTGCACATAGATACAGAACTGTGCATGTGTCATTAATTTACTGATGTTTTAAACCAGTAACAAATTGGGGAAAAAGGCTAAAGGAGCCACAAATCGGAAAAAAAAAGAAGTAAAAATTAACGTAAAAAATATCAACAAAATGAACAAAGTAATAAAAATAATGTAAAACTGAATAAATCAATCACAAAATGTATAAAATGATCCATAAAAAGAACAAAATAATCAACAAACTGAACAAAAGTGAAATAAATTATCAACAAAATGAACAAAAATGAACAAAATAATGAGGTTTCATTCAACACATATTTCTAATTGCTTGTGCTGCTTTTTGTCATGGGGTCAAAGGTTACACTAAATAGTGACTTTAACCTTTACAACCCATTTAGTTCAGGTTTTTGTTTATCTTTTAAGGCCGTGCACATATTAAATAAAGGCTAAATGACCTACAAATTGGAAAAAAAAGTTAAAATGAACATAAAACAATCAACAAAATAATCAAAGTAATAAACAAAAACTGAATAAATTAATCACAAAATGAATAAAATAATCCACAGAATTAAGTCATGAAGCATAAATCAACAGAAAAAATTCAAAAAAATGAACACAATAACCAAACACAATGATGTATCTGTAGATTTTATTCGTAGATATTCAGCGGTGGGGGAGTTGAACCTGCGATCAATGTTTATGATGTTACTGTATTCTGGCTTGGATGCGTCTGTTAATCACTGTTGAGTGCTCTGAAAGCTCTGCAAAAGTCAATACTGTCTGCTGTCTTTACTGGAAAACACCCGTACCTACAAACGACATTTTAATTGTCGTCAAACAGATGCAGAACAATTCTACAAACGGATCCGCAAATGACAGCAGAGGGTTTGTGCTTGGAAATGTCAAAGGCTGCAGACGGTGAGCAGGGAGGTTTAACTGCTGGATATCTACAAGCGGCAGGCGCGCTCATAGCCGCCAGCGGTGGCATCAGCCTTTTACTGTCAGATGCACTGTAGTGGAAACCCACAGCCCTGCAAAGTGCACAGGACGGTGTCAGCTCTGCAGGAAAAGGATTCCAAGACTCACCAATCCTTCTATTTGCACTTTAACCCTTTCATGCATGAATCATCAGAACCTTAGTCAATATTTTTTTCTTGAGTGTTTTTATTCCTCTTTTGGCATGAAAAAAAAACAATGCAAATGATTTTTTTTTTATGAACCTATTTTTCGTGGAGTTCCAAAAATGTCCACTCAGCTGGACACCATGTGTTTAATTTTTGAAGCAAAGAAACATGTATTTAAAACTCATCATCATAAAGTGATATACTGTGTGAAAACTATGAAATAAAAACATTTTTAACGCCGCTAATTGCTAAATCGCTAAATTTTTCACACATTTTCTCATACTCTAATCATAGTTATGACTCATTTCATGGAGATAAAATCCTCCTGAGACCCAGGAATTTGACAGTTTTAGCTTTTTTACATTAAAAAATGGTCTTGATTGGAATCTACATAACGCAGCAGTTTTTTCAGATACATTTTTAAAATAATTTTTATTGATTGATTGAGTTTTTTAATGGAATATCCTTTGTAATACACAGCTTTTTTTAAGTAAAACTGTCAAACTTTTGTCCCCTACAGAGGACAAAATGCATTACTGGGTCTCAGGAGGATATGCAAAAAAAAAACAAAAACTTTTTGTTTCAGAAAACTGTTGATTACAGTCTAATAACAATTAGCATCTGATTTACACTCAAACATGTTAGTGCAGATCAGGTTTATCTAGAACAGTAAAGTTACAGTAATGGTATGAACTTCATTGTATGGGATGGTGCATAAGCGTCCACTGTGTTGGCTGATCTGGAACTAAAACAACAAAACCCATGAATATACAAGAGAACAGCTGGAGAAGAACTGTCCACTGGGGTGACCACTGTGCATGAAAGGGTTAAAGAGGAACCTACAGATGTAAATATGAGTCCATATGCAGCATGTGGAAACAAATGCACTGGAATCACAGTCTGACAGGACATATAAGATGAGGATGTCATTAATGATAGTTTGGAGCAGAAAAATGTAGACATAGACAAAATTAATAAGAGAAAAAAAACACCAAATCGATGGCCAAAAAACAAAACCTCCAATCTGAAAAATGTACTTTGTTGAGAAAATTAAACAAAACTGCCTGTTTTCTTGCAGAATGATACTGGGTAATGAAACCCAATAAATAATGCATTGTTGTTGGGCTATATTACTTTTTTACACAGCATTTTGTGCATGAAAAAACAAGACACTTAAAAATTTCGGAAACAGTGCATTTTTTCAGATAGGAGGTTTTGTTTTTTGGCCATCGAAATATACATTAACCCAGTGTTTTTCAACCTTGGGGTCAGGATCCCACATGGGGTCACCTGGAATTCAAATGGGGTTGCATCAACACAAACGGCCACAAAACAAAAAAAATATAAAATCCAATTTGAAAATTATATATAATTTATTGCATAAATAACACACAGATGCTTAACGAACCTTTTCAAAGACTTTAAAAGTGAATATTGGTTCCAAATATTAGATATATACAATTAAAATTGTAATAAATTAAAATTATACTCAAATATTTGACATAAAAGCATATCTTTAAAAAGGCGTTTTCTCTGGAAAAGTGCAGTAATCAAACACAGTTATCATGATAATTAGAATTTAAACGGTAATACTAACCGTTGGCAATTTTACCGTGGTTTATCGTTATACCAGTAACCGTTACATCCCTACTCCCAACTATAGTCTCCATGTTTCCAGGTAGAGTGGGGACCAGAAGACGACTAAACGACAAGTGACAAGAAGTGACAGACCGCTAAATATCATATGGTGCCAACAGCTAAAATTACTTGAGGGAAATAAATTGATTTTGTATCAATCCAACAATGACAAAGATGAAAACGAAGGGAATTTTATCCATAACACTGGGTTACAAAAAAATGTTTTTTGCAAGTTTTCTAGGTTTTTTCAACTGAATTAGGACCATTTTGCACCGCTAAATCCAAAAATGACATCTGTTTTTCTCAATCAGGTCAGGTTTTTTTGCTAATTTGATTTTGAAAAATTAATTACATTTTTGTGACTTTATCAGTTGATTTTTTTATATAGCTCTCACCCAAAATAGGTTTTAAGAGAAAAAAAAATCATTTTCTAACAGGATTCCTGTTAGGTACAATGGTGTATTCAGCGCAGATGTAGCAGAATACGTCAGGGTTATTTTTGCAAGATCTTCTAGTCGAAGCCATTTCATTCACCTGTAATATTAAAAAAAACAATCATAAATTGGCAAAAGTAAAATCTTCAGAACTTGTTTATTGCAAGAAATATGAAAGAATCTTGTATCATATGATGTGAAAATGCCCATAAATGTAAGCAAAAATGTTAAAAAGCCAATATGTAGCATAGTTCAGAAAGTTGACCTGATTGAGCAAAATTAATGTGATTTTTGGATTCAGCACACCAAAATGATCCTAAATCAGCTCAAAAAACTTAAACAATAAATTTGTTGTTGACCAGTGTAATTTTTATACGTTTTAGTTAGTTTTGTAAACACACAATACAGCACCGGTGTCAAACGTGCGGCCCGGGGGCCAAATCCGGCCAATCTGGCCCCTAGGATGAATTTGTGAAATGCAAAAATTACACTGAAGATATCAACAATCAATAGTGTAAAAATCATTTTATTTCAGGTTCCATACATACACATATAAACCAATTAGATCTCAATTGGGTCAGACCAGAAAAATACCGTCATTTAACCTATAAATAAGGACAACTGCAGATTTTAACTTTTAGTGTAAAAAAAAAAAAAAAAAAGTACAATTGTATGAAAATGTTTACATTAACAAACGATCCTTTTACAAAAAAACCAAATGTGAATAACCTGAAGAAATATGAGCAGCATGAAATGTCTTGACAAAAGTAAATGCAATTTTATCAATATTATACCTGTTACTAAATGTTTTGTGTTTTTGTAATTGTAATATAAGTTGTAATGTGTGTGTGTAAATGATAACCTGAGGCAGAATATTGTCAAAACTGCACTTGTTTTTCTTAAAACATTTCAAGTTGTTCACGTTATTCAGATTTTTAAGGAAATGATGTAGATATAAACATTATCATAATGTAATCTTACTTTTTTCACTGGTTTTATTTTACTGGTCTGGCCCACTTGAGATCATGTGGCCCCTGAACTAAAATGAGTTTGACACCCCTGCAATACAGTTTCAGTTAGTTACCTTTTTTTTTTTTTTTTCTTTTAATTATAGTTTTTATTTATTTCATTTAACGAAAATATTTTTACAATTCTAGTTTTCATCATTTCGTTAGTTTTCGTTACTGATAATAACCTTGGTCTGGATCAGCATTTATTTTGGTCTAATGTTCTAAACTACATGTTCCCTTCACCTTATGTGTGCTTTTCTTGTGTTTTTTTATACTTATGTGTTGGATTTTTTTGTAAGGAACCAAATATGGTAACTTCATTGACCTTTTTTCTACACAAATTCTTGTTATGTCCTCCAATAACACAGTAAGGTTGACATTTTGAATTTCGGAGTATTTCTATGAGTGACCTCTAAAGGGTTAAAATAAGGACTAGGTAGTGGTACTGACACTGAAGTATCAATCACCTCCGTGTTTTATGAAGGTGTGAGGCCAGTATTGACATGCATAACGCCGTCTGCACCTGTAGACATCACTGACCCCATGTGTCCTCGGGCTGACGGCGCTACATAAAAGACGTCCTGCACCGAGCGTGGCGGGGTGGAAGTGATGGATGACTGCTGTCTGTTGGAACGGGAATGTCCTTATTTGTGTAATGGAGATAGAAGCAGGAGGAGGGTAGAAGCCTTGGGGATAGATGGATCACAAACATGCATCTGGCACAGAATACAGTGTACATGTACAGTATATCATCACTGTCGGGCGGAAAACTCGTAAGTCCATTTTTGGTCGTTACACATCAAAAGTATCTGACACTGTAAAAAAAAACCCAAAACAAAACATAGAAAAACGGTATTATTCCAGCAGCTGGAGTGCCGAAAAAATACTGTTAAATAACGGAAAATAACCATCTCATAAAAATACGGTAATTTTCCATAATTAAAATATAGTTTTTTGCCCTAACTTTACATGAGATTTTGCTTCTTTTTTTTTTTTTTTTAACTTTTTAATGTTTAATAAATAACATTTACATGTATTAAAACAATCAAATTACCTGTATATCTATCTATCTATCTATCTATCTATCTATCTATCTATCTATCTATCTATCTATCTATCTATCTATCTATCTATCTAAATAATATTCAATGAGACTAAGTTGTGGATTGTACAACTTAGTCTCATTTAAAATTATTTGCCGGTATATATATATTTATAGGTAATTCGATTGTTTATGTACATGTAAATATGCTTTGTTAAACATTAAAAAGTAAGAAAAAATTTGCAAAATCTCATGCAAATTTAGGGCAAAAAACTGTATTTTAATTATGGAAAATTACCGTATTTTTATGTTATTTAGGGTTAGGGTGTAAAAAAAATAATATGAGATAAAATTGTGTCATTACGGGAGGTTTCACAACAAAAATGTTGAATAAATGTATTTTTGTGAATGTATAACATGTATAAGCACTGATAAACTGTCCAAATACAGTTTTAATCAGTGGGTTGTACAACTTAGTCTCATTGAAAATTATTTATATATAAATTTATAGGTAATGGGATTGTTTTAATACATGTAAATATGCTATATTAAACATTAAAAAGTCAAAAAAATTTTGCAAAATCACATGTAAAGTTAGGGCAAAATAGTATTTTATTTTAATTTTGGAAAATTACCGTATTTTTATGAGATGGTTATTTTCCGTTATTTAACAGTATTTTTTCGGCACCCCTGCTGCCGGAATATTACCGTTCTTTTTACAAGTTTTTTTTTTTTTTTTTTTTTCAGTGTACATTGTTTTTCCAGTTTCCAGAAAAATAACCATTTTGGAGATATGAGGTTTCCACTCGACAGCAACGATACGTTCCTACGCTATTCCATTCAGTGTCCCAGTTATTGATATTTGTATGTAGTTCCCTGGAAGGCACAAAGAGCTGTCAGTGACTTGCATCTAAAAATAACAGTGGTGTTACTGTATCAGCCTTCACAAGCTCATATTGGACACATGTGAGTGGAAAAAACACAGCGGCAGAGGTCGGACAGCAGCCGACCGCAACCGAGCATTATTCACAGTTTTTTAACACAATCTTCTGAGAGGTTGGAAATGACGAGGGGGGAGGAAGAAGAGCTGTCTGGTGTCCGTTCACGCCTCAGTGTACTCTCCTCATTGTACATTTCATTTTGTGGCTGTTTGGAACACTAAAACTCCCTTATCCTCCGTCATCATAATCCATCTTTTGAGGAAATTCCATACTTTAGAACTGGTATTTTTACCCCAGTCATATCTCACAGTAACGCTAATTCAATTCCCACTATCTGCCATTGGAGGGGGGGTGGGTGTACGTGGGGGTCAGTGGGGTTAAAACTGGGATTTAATGGAAAATGGCGTCGCAGACACTTATTGGGGCTGTGGGGGAGGCAAAGAGCTGGAATAATGGGAACCAGGGAGTCCATTCCCATTAGTCCAGGATTGTTTCAGTAGCTGCAGATCCAAATATTCCATAAAAAAGCCTCTCGTTACCGCCGTTTGTGTATACAGTCACAGAAAAAATGATTAGACCACTCCTTGTTTTCTTGTTTCTTGTTCATTTTAATGCCTGGTACAACTAAAGGTACATTTGTTTGGGTAAATATAATGATAACAACAAAAATAGCTCATAAGAGTTTAATTTAAAGAAGTGATATTTTGATTTTTTCAATGGAATTCTTCATTTTCCAACATTTCCCTGTGGTCTACATAAACTGTAAATGTTCTGCTTGGGTCTGAATTCTTCATTCATTCAACTCCACAGGTCCATCTTCAACCCTATTTCTGAGTAATGACACCAGAAAGGTAGCCCTGTAAATGCACATGAGCCACTTCAGGCCCCACCTGTTTTATGCTTTTATTATCCTTTCATACACTGTAAAAAAAAATCTGTAATTTAACAGAATTTTCACTGTTTATTTTACAATTTTTTCCTGTATTTTTAAGATACAGAAAAATATCAATGAAATTCCAAAAATAGACAGTGATTTTACATGTCAAATGTGAAATAACATGAAAAAACTGTAACTGTGAATAACCAAAAAATTTTAATTTTTTTAAAAATAAAATGTTTCTTTTTTTCACAGAAAAATACAGTTAAAATACATTTGCAAATGTATCATAATTTCATAAATATTTCTTTTCTATTTATGAGATTAAACTGTTAATTTAAAGTTTAATACTGTAAAATAAATAAATAAATAAATAAATAAATAAAACGACATAAAATTACAGACAATTAATCCTAAAAGAAGTATTTGTTCTGTAAGTTTAACAAGACTTGTTTGTTAATTGACAAATATCTTGTGTAATTATGGGAGGTTTCACAACAAAAATGTTGAATAAATGCATTTTTGTGAATGTATAACATGTATAAGCACTGATAAACTGTCCAAATACAGTTTTTATCAGTGGATTGTACAACTGAGTCTCATTGAAAATTCTCTCTCTAGATAGATAGATAGATAGATAGATAGATAGACAGATAGACAGACAGACAGATTTATTATGGGTAATTTGATTGTTTTAATACATGAACATATTCATTATTAAACATTAAAAAGTCCAAAAAAAAAAAAAAAAGCAAAATCTCATGCAAAGTTAGGGCAAAAAACTGTATTTTAATTATGGAAAATTACTGTATTTTTATGAGATGGTTATTTTCCATTATTTAACAGTATTTTTTCGGCACCCCTGCAGCCGGAATAATACCTTTTTTTTTTGTTTTACTTTTTTTTTTCCAGTGTACTGCTTATATCTGACTTCTATTTTGATTATATGTTTGATCTTTTATACTTGCACTCAGAGGCCTCTGCATAAAAAATTCCTGTGTACCTGAAGTCTACAAATGGTAAAACTCTCTTTTCTTATGTCATCTTACCTCATGGAAATCAGTTTTTTGTAAAGATGGTTAAGAAACATAAAGTTTAGTGTTAAACAGCTTAATGGACTGCATCTCTAGTGGTACGTACCAGTCACCAACGCTAAAACGACTGTTACCATGACATATTTCGCCTCAATCTTTGAAAGTGAGATAAAAAAGTATTAGCTTTTTTTTTTTTTTTTTTTTTTTTTTTTAAATAGAATTATGCATTTTAAAACATTTCCCTGTGGTCTACATAAACTGTAAATGCTCTGCTAAATGACACCAGAAAGGTGGTTTGGAGCGCTGGCCCTTTAAATGCACATGAGCCACTTCAGGCCCCGCCCCCTCCAGGTTATTGGCTGTGCTGCTCTGTCCTGTTCAACTAATAACTGAACATTTTAGGTAATGGGCTCCAAGTTTGGACATATTTTCAGTCTGGACTACAACTGCTGCTGCTGATGAACAATTATGTCATACTTGGAGAAATGTTTGTCAGAAGTCTGGCAAATGTCGTGACGTAACCACTTATAAAATGTAAGAAATTAAGCAGGAATTAAAACGGGTCAAATGGGTCATATCTGATGACCATGAAAAGATGAAAAACTCTATTTTACACCAATTATTGACATGTACTGATAGGCTCAGTGGATCACCAGGTGTTAAACAGTTCAGGAGATGGTTTTGGACAGCGGTGGAGGTTTGGGTCTTTATGGGTTAAACCAAAAAGACTGAACTATGAAATCCATCACCGCCGCGTGTTACTGGGATGAAAAGTTGCTGAGCGCCGCTTTGGGCTGACACTATTCCATTAAGATAAGTACTGGGACGGCCGTCTGGCCTGGTTCAGCCCGGCTGCCTCTGCCTCTTTGACCCCAACCTCAGGCGGAGGGAGAAAAGTGTTATCTCCAGCGTCAGCAGACCTACACTTCACCTCCTATTTCCTGGTTACACAGCTGACATGAGAGTGTGAGCTGATCCCTGGGATTGCTGGACGTCACCCTGGAGCTCCACATGTGAAGCTGCAGATCATGGGTGTGCACATTATGTCAGACTTCCAGTAATGGAACCACATGGGGTTTGAAACAGCCACAATGAACTTATTAACATTTATGTCCTACATGTTGTTTCACCCATAAAATATCCAGTGTTACTTTTGTGTCAGTTCCCAAGTTAGTTTTCCTCTAGATTTAAATTTTTTAAATGATTTATCACCATTTATTGTAATATTATCCTCTATATTTTGTGTTTTGTTCTGTAAAAATCATGTCTTTTCCTCTATTTAACCCTTTCATGCACAGTGGTCACTCCAGTGGACAGTTCTTCTCCAGCTGTTCTCTTGTATATTCATGGATTTTGTTGTTTTAGTTCCATATCAGCCAACACAGTGGACGCTTATGCTCCATCCCATACACTGACATTGAAAACATTACTGTAACTTTGCTGTTCTTGATAAACCTGATCTAACATGTTCGAGTGTAAATCAATTCCTTGTTATTGTTATTAGACTGTAATTAACAACACAAGTTTTTTTTTTTTTTTGGCATATTATGTCCATGAAGTGAGCGATGACTAGTATTAGAGTACACTACAAACAAAAAGTTAAGGATATTTCTTTTTTTTTTTTTTTGTCTTTTTTTTTTGTCATTTTTGCCATTTGTAAATAAAACTATGTCTGGTCATTAAAAAAAAATGTGTTTCAATTCAATTCACACACATAACTTTTTGTTTGTAGTGCATGTTGAAATGTGAGAGAACATCAAATTAGCAGCATTTAATGTTTTTATTTCATAGTTTTCACACAGTATATCAATAAATACATGTTTCTTTGCTTCAAAAATTCAACACATGGTGTCCAGTTGAGTGGACATTTTTGCAACTCTATGAAAAATAGGTTCATAAAAAAACAAAACAAAAAAAAAACAAAATTGATCATATGCCAAAAGAGGAATATAGAAAAAACATCTTGATTAATGTTCTCATAATTCATGCATGAAAGGGTAAATTTACTAATCATATATTATTATTATAACCTTTATTTAACCAGGAAAAAGCTCACTGAGATTAAAATCTCTTTTTCAAGAGTGTCCTGGCCAAGACAGCAGCAGCAGAGGCCAAAATAGAAATCACAGCCTTACATCCACATTAAAAATATGTATAAAACACAATAAAAACACTGGAAACAAGAAAAGCACTCAGAGAGCGCAGACCTCCACCAAGGCAGATCAGTGCCCCCCCCCCCCCCCCCCCATCACCACCAAAATTTAATCATTTCTTCCTTGAGCCAGTATCAACTTTTCCTGAAAATTTCCTGAAAATCTGTCCATGACTTTTTGAGTTATCTTGCTAAAAGACAAACAAACACGCATGCACGCAAACACACAAAGCAAAGCGATAACAATACCTCCTGGTGGGGGTAAAAATCTAAATCTTACCAAGTGTATTTTTCTCATTTCTAGTCCAAGTAACTTTTCAGTGACATATAAGAACTTTTTTTTAGACAATCGATCTGGAAAATCTTATTTCAAGAAATCTTACCAAGATAATTTACACTTGTTCCATTGGCAGATTTTTTTTTGCTTAAATCAAGATTTTTTTGCTTAATTCAATAGATTAAATGTCGTCTAAAATTAAGGTTTATTTGCAACATAGTATAGCAAACTATTACATGATGAAAAACAAATGAATTTTAGCCCAAAAAAAAGTCTGTTTTGAATACCTGGGGTCGCCAGAAATTTGTGATGCCAAAATGGGGTCATGAGCCAAAAATGGTTGGGAAACAATACTGTAGAAGATGACGGTGTTTCCACGGTAACTACGGAGCCTCTGAACATCCAAATGGGTCATATCTGATGACCATGAAAAGACGAAAAACTGTATTTTACACTAATTATTTACATGTTTTGATAGGATTAATGGATCAGCAGGTGTTAAACAGTTTAGTTCAGTAGATGGTAAGGCTGCACGATATTGGAGAAAACTGACATTGCAATTTTTTTTTAACCCTGTGATATGTATATTGCGTTTTTATACAATTTGAAGAAAATATAGTCATGCAGTAAAAATAAATATTAAAAATAGAACCAGTTCTATCCCAAAGCTAAAATTTTGTGCACAATATCTTGAAACATTTGAAGACATAGTAAAAATTTCAAAATTTTCATTAACTGGCCACATGGTAATTTGGGCGCTCAAATAAAGAATATTTTTGTGAAAAATTGAAATCGACCCATTTTATTCATTGCCTCACAGCAACACTTTTCATTGAAATGTCGTCTTTTTGCAGTATATTGTTGCATCTTGACCATAAGAATCCATGCAAAAAAAAAAAAAAGGTCTCTACATTCATCCATTATGTCACAGTGTATGCCTTGAACAGAGAGGACATTTGGAAGAATTAGCCTTTTGGCCTGATTTCAAGGCCTCATGGACCAAACATGAAGACACCTACAATTATTTTGAGGCAAAATATGGTCTTTTCAAGGGGATTTCACCCCAGACAGTCAGTTTCAGCAGTGTGGCTTGAATACCTAAGGAAATATAGCTCCTCAAAGTTGGCCGCAAAGAAAATTAGCAAAATTTGGGAAAAAAACTCCAAAACAAAACATTAATTTTCAAAGGGCTGTATCTCCTAAACTATTACAGATGTGACATTAAAGTTTTGGATGTGTTTGTTTATCTGGTAGGTGAACAAGTGTGAATTTTTTTCAGAATTTTCTGAGGGGGTCATGTGGGGACCATTGGTTGAATTGCCATGGAATGACCCAATAACAGCTGTGTGGTGCCGACGTAAAAGGTTAAACTAATTAGTTGTGTTTCCTCTTGTTGTGGCAACAGGTGGACGACACTATCGACACAGAACACGTGTTTCAGTTTCATCCTTCTTGTAGCTGAAATAATTCCAGATAACTGACGCTGCTTTTCTTTTTGGCACCAAGTCTTCGTTTATGATGATCTTCTCTTGTTCGTTGCTCATTTTTCAATGTTGTTTCCAGTGACTCACTCCAAACTGATTAAGAATAATTGTGATTGGTGGATCGTTGCACACAGTTTGTGTCAGGTACCCTTGAAGTTAGATGAGAACATGTTGAGTTCATTCACCCCCTACATTGCAGGACCTATGATGTGACTATTGCACACACGTCCATTGCGATGACGATGCTCAAATGATCTATTGTGCAGCTCTAGTAGATGCGTTCGGTCGCCAGTTGCTGTTTGGGTCTTTAAGGGTTAAGGACAGTTCTCCTCAGGTTCAGCTCAGGTTGCATCAGACCTTGATTTCCTCTGCATATCCATTTGATCGACGTTAGCTGATGCTCAACGACGTCTGGGAGTTTGTCAAACTCAGACTGTCTGTCATTGTGTAGATTTATTGGAGAACAAGAGCAGGATTTCATTAAACCCCACAATACTCACCGGGGCCGTAACCGGCTACAGCTTGTTGCTATGGAGCTCAGCCTAGTATGAAGGAATACATTTGCAGAAAGTGGATACTTATTGTGGATCCAGAGCACGACCCGGCTCATATCAAACGCTCTGCAGCAGGATGGTCTGTCTTTTAGGAATATTTATTTTTTTGCTTCTTCTTCCAGATGTTTGCTTTGCTCGTCTAAACCCTGCACTTCCATTCAAGCTGAATCACTGGAGCTTTCTGCTGAGATGTTGCTGCATAATCTGCCCTTAATTCAGTCTCAAACACAATGAGGTTATTTGCAGGAAACGTGCGCTGACATTGTTGCATATATTTGCCTTGGATGTGGTTCAGTTCCATTTTCTAAGTAGTTTATAATAATAGCTGAAGCAATTCTGCATTTCTGAAGCTGTTATCATTATATAAACAAGCACCGGTGTGAAGATCAACACTCTGAGGGGTCGCAAATATGAGAGTTATTCAAGAAAAATCTAAATAAAACTGAAGAATTTGGTGATTTTTTCCCCTTTGAATTTCTTTCCTGTACTTTTTTATTTTTAACCCCCCCCCAAAAATATAAAGATTAACATGCATATTTTGACTAGACACAGGGGCATTAGAGGAACAAATGTTTGCAGATATTACTGGTTTAAATGGTTTAAGGGGTTTGTATATATCAGTCCTGCAATGAACTAATGACATGTCCAGAGTGTAACATGCCTTCACCCATGTGATGGACGGACGGATGTATAGATGCACATATGAATGGATGGATGGATGGATGGATGGATGGATGGACGGACAAATGACTGGATGGATTAGTTACAGAATGAGGCAGCAAATAGAAACAATAATCATCAATCGAAAAATATTTATACCCAAATGAAATGTTTTCAAGATTTTTTCCAAACTGTAGTAATAATATTAATTAGAAAACAATATTAACAAGAAAAGCACTCGTAGAGAGAAGACCTCCACCAAGACAGATCTGCCCCCCCCTCCATCACCACCAAACTTTAATCATCTCTTCCTTGTGCCAATATCAACATTTCCTGAAAATTTTGTGAAAATCCGTCCATAACTTTTTGAGTTATCTTGCTAACAAACAAAAACGCACGCAAACACACAAAGCAAAGTGATCACAATACTTCCTGGCGGAGGTAACTAGAAAAGTACTCCGAGAGCGCAGACCTCCCCCCTTTTTGGACAGTAGCAGAATGAGGCAGAAAATGGAAAGAAGAGTCATGAACTGGAAAAGTTTTATATCTGAAAGTAATGGATCATAGTAACAATATCTATATAAAGACTCAGCTTGACTTTAATTTTACTGACCTGATTACTCCTGGGGATCAATAAAGTTAATCTGTACCTGCATATCAACATATAAATCAGGAAATGCACCATGAATCTGGTGATATCCCTACAGCTGTGGTCTTGAGTGTAGTCTTGAAATGTGGGGAGGGAGGGGGTGGATGAGATGTTAAATTGTGTGGGTTTTTTTTGGCTTTTTATTACTTCCACTAGGAGGTATTGTGATCACTTTGCTTTGGGTATTTGTTTGTTTGTTTGTTAGCAACTTTACGGGAAAACTATTCCAACCATCTTTACCAAATTGTACCCACAGATAGGCCTAGGCCCTGGGACCAACCCATGACATTTTGGGCCAAGTAGGCCAAAGTTCAAGGTCACAGCAAGGTCACAAAATCTAATATTTTTCTATCTCTCATCATTGAACAATTTTCCAAAATTCATAAAAAATTCTAAACGACTCCAATTTGATCCACCCGTAACTTATAACAATATCTTGTTACCATATGTTTTTGCAAGGTTTTGTCTGTTTGTTGGTTGGTTAGCAAGATAACTCAAATAGTTATGGACGGAGTTTCATGAACTTTTCAGGAAATGTTGATACTGGCACATGGAACAAATGATTAAATTTTGGTGGTGATCGGGGTGTGGGGGGGGTTTGGGGGGCAGATCTGCCTTGGTGAAGGTCTGTGCTCTCCGAGTACTTTTCTAGTTTGTTCTTGTTTTTTTTTCTTCTGTCCTTCCTCTTTTCTCACTATCAATGCTGTTTATTTCTGAATGTGCGTTCGTTGTGTCGATATTAAAAACGAAGCATAGCGTACCAATCAGGGGATCCCAAACTTGTACTTGTACTAAAGCTTCGAAATAAAAATATTTGAAATGAGTACAATATCGAAACCAAATCACAAGTCGTCTTTATCCAAAACGAGACAAAACTCAGATGAATCCAGTCCTTCGACCTGAGTCTTCCGTACTTCTTCCAGATTTGGCTACACCGCCCCCCCGTCTCTTGTTAAAACCCATCACATAAATTAAATTGCGCAGCATGCTTTGATACATATTTCCACCCTTCCTTTACTTTAATGACCTTGGTTTATTAAAACACAGCTTGAATACTGATAGCGTCCACGTGCATCCACACAGAAAG
This sequence comes from Sphaeramia orbicularis, assembly GCF_902148855.1. Lineage (NCBI taxonomy): Eukaryota > Metazoa > Chordata > Actinopteri > Kurtiformes > Apogonidae > Sphaeramia > Sphaeramia orbicularis. Next base: position 39,151,234 of record NC_043976.1, on the reverse strand, counting down.
CCGTGCACTTCATTCACTTCTGGAGCCCTGGAGAGTCACAAATGCAGAAGAAAAGCTGCCAGTTGAACGGTTACTGGTTGCCTCATGCAGCTGCGCTCTTGTTAATACAATTCCCCCTGTAGTGTCTCGGGCTCAGTGCAGTCTTTCATATGTGCTCTGTGAAGCTGCTTCCCTCAGATAGTACACCGAGGTCCTCTGGGACTCTCCAGAGACTCCAGGCCGACAAGATGTGCTTGTCTGATAAAAGAAAGTGATGCATACAAGTGTAAACATTCAATATTATTCACTCGCTGCTCACTCGCTGGCTCGCTGCTGTACGCTACCTCTTATCTGGAGCTCATTGGCTTGGGGCTTTCCTTTCTATGGTGAAGCCGACTGTAAAGACTAATTCAATTGGAGAGAAGAGGCTTTTCATTTTTGATGCATGGACATGCGCCACGCAGGCAAATGTGATCTCACTATGTACCACAAAGGCTGAAGGTGTGTTATGAATAACACAGGAAATTTCACGTCTTCTTTTAGGTTGTTTGTTTTTTTCTTTTCTCGAGATGACACGGAATGAGTAATCGTCCCAGAGCTTGTCAAACATTTGCATAGTCAGACATCTGGACAAAAATACTGACACTATGATGCAGGGCTGGGCTCTTTTAACCCATAAAGACCCAAATATACACCAGTGACCAAAACCATCTACTGATCTAAACTGTTTAATACCTGTTGAACCATTAATTCCATCAATACATGTAAATAATTGGTGTAAAATGTAGTTTCTTGTCTTTTCAGGGTCATCAGATATGACCCATTTGGACATTCAGAGGCTCTGTAGTTACCGTGGAAACACTGTCATCTTCTACAACATTGATTCACCAGTAAAACCCATGGAGTTGGATCAGTGACAGTGGATGCAGATGCTTATTTTTGTGTTCAGTTATTGATATTTTTGCTATAAATTCACTTTTTTCAGTTTTTTTTTAACATAATACCCTTCAACTTTAATCTGAGCTTCCATGGACATCTACAGTTTATTTTATAATTTTATTTATTTTTGTTAATTTTTTTTGCCTGTTTAATTTTTATTTTTTTTAAGTTTGTTGACTTTGTATCTTGTTTTGTTAATGTTACTTATTATTTCATGGATTTTTTTCAAATTCATTTTGTTCATATTTATTCATTTAATTTGTTTTATTTTTCTTGTCTTACCTACTTTTCTTTTTTTTTTTTTTAAAGTTAGTTCAGTTCAAAAAACTGGAAAAAAGTGAATTTATAGCAAAAATATCAATAACTGAACACAAAAATAAGCGTCTGCATCCACTGTCATTGATCCAACTCCATGGGTTTTACTGGTGAATCAATGTTGTAGAAGATGACAGTGTTTCCACGGTAACTACAGAGCCTCTGAATGTCCAAATGGGTCATATCTGATGACCCTGAAAAGATGAAAAACTGCATTTTACACCAGTTTATTTATTGTATTGATAGGATGAGAAACAGTTTAGTTCAATAGATGGTTTTGGTTGCCGAAGAAGGTTTGGGTCTTTATGGGTTAATATTCCTTCGTACGTCAACAGTCGACCAGAGCTGCATCCATCTGCAGCTCCTGTTAAACTAATGACTAACCACTACTCGTCCTTGACTGCCACCGTGTCATTTTCTGCAAATTAAATAATTTAGCATTTTCTCTTGTCTCGAATAACATTGATTTTCATTTTACGCTGACATTTAATCCCGATGGACACATAAATTACCTTGAACCCTTGAATGACAATGACTAAATGGTGACTCTGTACACAGAGCTGGTATCATCAGTGCTGTTGTCTTTGTAAAATGCACTTCCATTCACATCAGACGTGTTGGTTTGTAAAAGGAGGTGACGTACAGGTGTCACTGCTAACATTCATGATGGCTCTGTTCCATTTAACTTCTGAAGGAAACATGTCAAACTCCTACACCTAAACAGGATCAAACCAGTTACATCTGTGTGTTTACTGTCTTTCTGTTCAGGAAAAGTCAGCGTTCTGCTATTTAATATCCACAGTGTCAATTTAACTCTTAGAGAGTTGAATTTAACTCCATTTCGGATAACATTTAGTCCCACTCAAAATTGGAGTAAAATTTACTCTATGGCCAGTATGCACTGCAATGCATTCTGTATTTTAGCATATAAACCATACTATACATGCAGTGCACGTACAGTACTGTGCAAAAGCCTTTGGGGGGGGGGTGCTGATCTGCCTTGGCAGAGGTTTGCGCTTTCTGAGTGCTTCTCTAGTTTCTAGATTTAACATCTGAATTCAAGAAATCTTGTCAAGTGAAATTATCTTGCTCCATAGACAAATATTTCATGTGTTCTGAGGACCTTTCTCCTCAGATTTAGTGTTTTTATCTTGTTTTTAGACCCCCTCCTTTTTTGCAGTTTATGTGGAACTTGAATTAAAATCATTTGGACATCCTTGACTGTAAATATCCTCAGTAGGGATGGGAATCGAGAACCGGTTCTTTTTGAGAAGCGGATCTCAGTACCTCGACTCCTTGGAATCGTTTGCCTGCCTGCTTAACTATTCTGCTTATTGATTCCGCCTTCGTTACGCATGATCGATGACGTCATGAGTACGCTGCATTGTTTTGGTCAGAACGTAGCCAACATGGCGTTGAGGCAGAAACGGTCTAAACAGACGACACCAGGTCCACTGGAACACTGTCAAAGCTTCCATGTCTTCTAAAGGGTGGAATCCCTCCAATATGTTCAAACATTTGTCCACAGCATGGGATTCATTTGATTCGCTACTTAGCAGCGCTTGTGAATCTAGCGGCAGAGTGAACACTGGGCCATCATCTGGACCCAGTTCTGGTTCCAGTGTGGACAACAAATGTCGTACCCCCATAAATACAAGTTTCCGAAGGTAGGGGAAAGGAAATGAGGTGCACAACAACTCGAGACAAACAGAGTCGAACCAGTTCCACGTAGTGGGAATGTGGCAATAGAGGAATTAGTAAAGTTTCTTTAGTTTCACTTTCACTCTACACCCCCCCCCCCCCCCCCCCCACACACACACACACACACACACACACACACACTGGGCCTGGCATCATCTGTTATTATCATTTGTACATACTTTATATGTTATATTTTCTGTGCAGAGATGGACATAAAAGACAGTTAATGCAAACACACCCGTTTGTACTCTTTTATTCCCTCATCCAATGAGAATCGATAAGAGAATCAATAAGGAATTGGATTGATAAGCAAAATCGATAATGGAATCAGAATCATTAAATTCTTATCGATTCCCATCCCTAATCCTCAGTGTCATTCATTCATTTTCTGAACCTGCTTTCTCCTCACTAAGGTCACAGGGGTCACCGGGGCCTACCTCAGCTACTTATGGGTGAAGGTGGGGTACACCCTGGACATGTCACCAGTTCATCTCTGACATACAGAGAAACAATCACAGAGAACCCACATGGGAGAACATACAAACCCCACACACAAAGGTCCCACTTATTGACTGGTGTTGGAATTGAACCCTGGACCTTCTTGCTGTGAGGCACCAGTGCTATCCACTACACCACTGTGTCACCCTAGCTCATCCTATAACCTCTGTGTCATTTTTGCATTTCAGAAATTCATCCCAAGGGCCAGACTGGACCCTTTGGGGGGGTGGTTTTGGCCCGCTGGCCCTATGTTTGACACCAATGATCTAGTCCAGGGATGTCAAACTCATTTTAGTTCAGGGGCCACATTCTCCCCAATAAGATCTCAAGTGAGCCGGACCAGTAAAGTAATCACAGTGAAAAAAGTAAAATTAAATTCTGTCAATGTTTACATCTATAAAGTTTCCTTAAAAATCTGAAAAACATGGACAACTTGAAATGTCTTAAGAAAAACAGGTGCAATTCAAGCAATACTCTGCCTCAGTTTATCATTTACACACGTACATTACAACTTACTTTACAATTACAAAAACACAAAATATTTACTAACAGGCAGAATATTGATAAAATTGCACTTAAATCTCTTAAGACAGGGGTGTCAAACTCATTTTAGTTCAGGGCCCACATTCAGCCTAATATGATGTAAAGTGGGCCGGACCAGTACAATAATATAAATAATAGGTTAAGAAGTTATAAATAATGTCAACACCAAAGTTTTCTCTATGTTTTTGAGTGAAAAAAGTAAGTAATGAAAATGTTTACATCTACAAACTGTACTCGAACATAGCATGAACAAATATGAACAACCTGAAAATTCTTAAGAAAAATAAGTGCAATTATAACAATATTCCACCTCAGTCTATCATTTATACATGTGCATTACAACTTGCAGATCACAGTGGATCTACAAATACACAAAACATTTAATAACAGGCAGAATATCAGTACAATTCCACATACTTCACTTAAGAAATTTCAGGTTGTTCATATTTGTTCAGGATATTCACATTTTTTGTAAAAGGATAGTTTGTGAATATAAACATTTTTATGTAATTTTACTTTTTTTACACAAAAAAAAAAAAGACAAAAATTTACGTTTTTCATTATTTATAGGTTGCTATGATTGTTTTTTACTGGTTTGACCCACTTCAGATTGAATTGACCTGAAATGATTTTCACGTCATTGATTGTTATTATCTTCATTATAATTTTTTCATTTCACAAATTCATCTGAGGGGCTGGATTGGACCCTTTGGCGGGCCGGATTTGGCCCCCAGGCTGCATGTTTGACACCTGTGTCTTAAGACATTTCCGATTTCACTTTTTTTTTTTTTAAACTTAATTTTTATTAAATTTTCTCTTTTTTTTCAGTACAGTACAATTATACATTCAATTATACAGTTCAATTAATTTCTTTTCCCCCTACACAGCTGCAAATATATTCTCATACACCTCCACAGACACATATAAAGAAATTTAAGAAAGCAGTAACAATTATAGCAAACAATGTTCACTTAAAAAAATAAAAAAAATAAAAAAAAAAAGATTACACATTTTTTGAAAAAGGATAGTTTGTCGATGTAAACATTTTCATGTAATTTTCCTTTTTTTTTTTTATACTAAAACAATGAAAAAATTTGCGGTTGTCATTATTTATAGGTTACTACGTTAATATTTTACTGGACTGACCCACTTGAGATTATATTTGTCTGTATGTGGAACCTGAAGTAAAAGGATTTGGACACCATTGATTGTTAATATCTTCAGTGTCATTTTTGCATTTCACAAATTCATCCCACAGGCCAGAGTGGACCCTTTGGGGGCCGGTTTTGGCCCGCCGGCCCTATGTTTGACACCAGTGATCTAGTCTATCTATAAATATCAGCTGAATTCCCATCAGTGTTTCGGTCCAGATCGATACGGTTGGCCAACAGTCGTCCACAGCGTACAGAGACGACACCGGGCGCTTAAATCAATCCCAGTGTTGCGGTGGAAGGTGGACGGTGATGTGGCGAAAAAAGCCTCACTTCCTGAGGTATTTCTTTCAGCAGCATCCTCATTTGTTCCATCCTGTGTCAGCTACAGGAAGGCTTGTAGCCACAGGGCAGAAATACAGCGAGTTAGCAAACCTCAGTGTGTCGACACCTTCCCGTTCACCCTCCGACTGTATAAACGACATCTGAAAGAGTCCTGCGCTCCCCTCAGTTTTATCGCCGCATAATTTGGATAAATAGCCTCGGGATGAAGCTTCATTAAAGTTCATTAGCTCGAGATTTGAAGCAGGGAAGTCCGCTGTTCTTCGAAAACCACCTTGTTTATTAGCAAACACACTTATCGACATTTTAAAGCAATTTCCTGGGTTCCGTGTGCACCTCGGGGTCTCATTAAGCCCACAGTGAATAAAAAACAGCCGCTGAAGTACCTGATGCCTCTTTTGTCTTCTACCTCCGTCTTATTTGCATTATGCTTCTTCTTCCCCTCTCGGAAATGAGACCGTGACTCAGATTGAACTGTCACAACATCCAGATGAATTTAGACACGCATTCTTCCCCTTTTCTGTTGGAGATAACTGCACCTATTCACGGCGTGGGAATAATTGGAGTTTGAGGAGGAGCTAAAGTTCATTAAAGATGACTTTTACATGCACATAATGTTCTCTTTCCAATAAACTGTTTACGTGAGCAATGAAAATGAGTGTTACACTAATGTTGGTGTTTACATGTAGCTGTGCAAACCAACACTCAGGCCAAAAGCTGTTACAGCTGAAGTTTTCCTGAAGTTTTTGTTGTATCTAGCAAGAAACTGTATTTGTGCATCATTTTAGACTAACATTATTGCAATATTGACAAGATCTACATGAAATAAACATGACTACACATGTCATTGAACAGATTAGATTAGATTAGATTAGATTAGATTAGACTAGATTAGATTAGATTAGATTAGTATTGATTAGATTAGATTAGATTAGATTACATTAGATACAATAGAACTTTATTGCTCCTTTGGGCAAAACCCTCAGGAAATTGAGGTTCCAAAAGCAGCACAAACACCAACAATACACACAAGAAATACCACAAGAAAAAAGTAACTAAAAAGTGATCCAATAACTATAAAACATAAGGTGCTGTGCACTTTTAATCCCCATCAGCCAAATATAGTGTAAAATTCTGTTGGAAGTTCCAGCCCTATAATTTAAATTAGACTGTCTTTGTGTAAAATTTATTATTATACATATTTATATTTGAAAGTACTCAGATATTATAACTGCACAAAGCTGTTTCAAGCAAACGTATCAGCCCAGCAAAGGGGTCATATCTCCATTTGACCTTGAAAAAGTAGGTAAAGGTCATTTATTTTCCAATGGCTTCTGCTCCATGCCAAGACGCTTTCACAGTATAAATTTGGTACAGATATGTCAGTGCATTATTACCTCCGCCAGGAGGTATTGTGATCACTTTGCTTTGAGTGTTTGTTTGTTTGTTTGTTTGTAACTTTACGGGAAAACTATTGCAACCATATTTACCAAATCTTCCCCACAGATAGGCCTAGGCCCTGGGACCAACCCATTAAATTTTGGGCCAAGTAGGCCAAAGTTCAAGGTCACAGCAAGGTCACAAAATCTACAATTTTCCTATCTCTCATCATTGAGTGATTTTCAAAAATTCATAAAAAATTCAAAACAACTCCGATAAGCCTCCAATTTGACCCACCTGTAGCTTAGAACAATATCTTGTATCTGGCACAAAATTGTCCACATCCACTGTGGAATGTGGACTCTGTGGACATTTACATTTAACATTGAAAATCCCATTTACCACACATTTTTCATTTACATATGTTTCTATCTGGTTACCTCCGCCAAGGAGGTTATGTTTTTGCCAGGGTTTGTTTGTTTTTGTGTTTGTTGGTCAGTTAGCAAGATAACTCAAAAAGTTATGGATGGATTTTCACAAAATTTTCAGGAAATGTTGATAGTGGCACAAGGAACAAATGATAAAATTTTGGTGGTGATCGGGGGGGGGGGTAGATCTGTCTTGGCAGAGGTCTGCATTCTCCGAGTGCTTTTCTAGTTCATATAATGCGATTACGACAGACAGACGGACAACAAAATGGTTACAATACCCATTTGGCTATCACTGGCCAAGGGGTAAAAAGCATAAAAACAGTAGTGAAAAAATTGCAATTGCACATTGGAAAGCACTAGTAAGAACAAGTGGCAAAGTAGTAAATACTACTACTGCTACTACTACTACTGCTACTACTACTAATAATAGAGTAAAAAGTTAAGTAGTAAAGTAGCTCATTATGCTATCATATATATATATATATATATATATATATATATATATATATATATATATATATATATATATATATGTAAAATCACAGAATAAAAGTTATAATAAAGTGATAACAGTATTAATAGTCATAACAATGTTTTTACCCTGTAATATAATTCTAAAGCATGTGAGTAAATCTTAAAGCTGATGGACTTCATGAAACTCATAAACTCAAAGATCTATAGAATATAACACGTATTAAAAATAACAGATAAAAGTAAAGCTGAGAAGGAGGAAGGAAAGGTACAGTATATGAGACAAAATCTATCTTTAGAGACGAGTGGAGACAAAAATCATTAAATCGGAGCATAATCTGAAGGTTGTTCCAACACCAGGAAACAAAATAAGAATATATCCCAGACCGCTGTTAGAAAAGAAACACCTGAATTCAACGTGTCCCAATACTTTTGTCCATATAGTGTCTGTGTAAACGGTGCACAATCCAAATGGGATCAAAGTCTAGGCTCTTGTCAGTGACTGTAATATAAATCTTTCCAAAATAAGGCTCTTGACTTCAGCTCTATATTGATTTTCCTTTTTTTTTTTTCTTTTTCTTTTTGTATTTTCAACCTGCAGTGAAACTTCCAAACTAGATTACTTTCCCGAACGACTGAAGAATCCAAAAGAAACTGGAACAATATCAGACAGTACATCGTATGTTTTAGTCTGAAAATGCTCCACTCAGATGATGTACAAACAGAATAAGCTGTTAATACAACATCTGTCATATTCAGAATAATAACATCACATGCATATTTGTTCATTTACAGAAAACATGGGTCTGATCCTGGACTGTGTTAATCTATATCCAACAGGGAAACGAAGAAAGCATCACAAATCATACTGGGAATAAGTTGCAATAGCCTTAAATAATTCACCGGAAGACGTGAAAAGCCTACAGATACTCAGGTGGTCATTTGTATTTTTACATCACTCCGGATGCTTTGGAACAAACCCAACGCTGGCTGCTTTTCCTACATGACGCCTCCCTCATTACCGTCTCCTCCGCCGTCCTACTTCAACAGGAAATACATCATATTAATGAAAGGAGACAGTCTCGTGGCGGCTGTAAACACACTTTCATCCATCTTTTAGAGCTGTGGTCTTCAGATGCATGTCCTGGTTTAGCTCAGATGCTGAAAGCAACACTGAACCCAAAGAAAAACAGCAGAAGTTTCACCTTTTCACACGTGTGGGTCAGTTTATCCTGATATTTATAGGGATTAGGGATGTAACGTTTACCCCTATAACGATAAACTGCAGTAAAATTCCAGATGGTTAGTATTACTGGTTAAATTCTAATTACACTGGGTTACAAAAAAATGTTTTTTGCAAGTTGTCTAGGTTTTTTCAGCTGAATTAGGACCCTTTTGCACCGCTAAATCCAAAAATGACATCTGTTTTTCTCAATCAGGTCAGGTTTTTTTGCTAATTTGATATTGAAAAATTTGATCTTCTCACAAAATATAATAATTGATACCAAAATAAGATTGGTAAGCACACTTTATGAAACTTGTGACTTGATTCCTGTTAGGTACAATGGTGTATTCACCGCAGATGTAGCAGAATACGTCAGGCTTATTTTTGCAAGATCTTCTAGTCGAAGCCATTTCATTCACCTGTAATATAAAAAAAAAAAACAGTCAAAAATTGGCAAAAGTAAAATCTTCAGAACTCGTTTATTGCAAGAAATATGAAAGAATTTTGTATCATATGATGTGAAAATGCCCATAAATGTAAGCAAAAATGTTCAAAAGCCAATATGTAGCATAGTTCAGAAAGTTGACCTGACTGAGCAAAATTAATGTGATTTTTGGATTCAGCACACCAAAATGATCCTAAATCAGCTCAAAAAACTGAAACAACAAATTTGTTGTTGACCAGTGTTATCATTAAATCCGAGTTTACTTTGAAAACTCACGGTGATACTGCCAAAATACAACTTGGTTAAATTATTTCAGTGTGTGCATAAGTACTTTTTGAACATTTTTGAGCACATTTAAGCAATACAGTGGTCCTTCGTTTATCGCGGGGGTTACGTTCTAAAAATAACCCGCAATAAGCGAAATCTGCGAAGTAATCAGCTTTATTTTTTACAATTATTATATATGTTTTAAGGCTGTAAAACCCATGTCCAGAAGTTCAACTTTTTATGCGATGGTTAGCATCTTCCTCTGCCTTTTGGGTGCGACTGCAGGTGCCTTTGTCGGTGCACAACATTTCATCGACATTGTGGGTTTTGTTGGGGAGAAAACTTGTAAACATACAGCACTTCAGAGTCACACCGCTAGTGATCGAACATTTGTGTAAATGTGGCAAGAAGAACGCATTCTGTACTGTACAGGAGACACGGCACGGAGGAGACTGATTGACAATGGTCTACAGTCCCTTAAGTCGTCCATACACTGTGCGATTTTAGAGACCATTTCTCACTCGTGCGACTCTTTCTGGGATGGAGCCAGATGTGCCTCTAAACGTGTGGTGCTTGGTGCAGTGTACATGGGGTAAGGAAAAGCGATTGACACCTCACGACCAGCAATCGTGTGTTCGCAAGGAAAACTGAGCTGTTTGAAATCCTGCTCGCTCCTCGTGAGTGTATGGCACTGTCAAAGCAGTGCCACGAACCGATGGGCCTCAAATTCTCACACTGTGCATGTGCGAACACAGAAGCGTACAGTAGCGTACAAGCTAACGGTAGCTGGCTATTGGCCTAGTGCAGTTTAGCTTTAGCAGCTAACCTCTAGTTCCCTTTGCTGTAGGACTGACAGCCCATACTGTCCACGTCTGGACAACCAACTCCTGCACCAAACACGTTATCGTCTTTTCTTCTTTTTTCATTCCTCACAGATAATGGCACATATTACCAAAGCAGCTCGTTGGTTTTTGTTTAGCACTACCATTTCGTGACTCACGCCAATACACAATCGTCTATGCACTTTTACGGATTCCTTGGTATTTTAACGTTGTATTTCCGGATACAACACTGGAACGTGTGGTGCATCCTCTGGTGTATGGTCCTACAGTGTGAGCAGTCAGGTCGCATACGAGCATCGGTCCGTACAGTGTAAGAACAGGATTCGTGAGCCTGACTGTACGATTGATTCGCACAGTTTGAGATGGAGCTGCGTGCAACGATTGAAATAATCGCACAGTGTATGGACGCCTTTAGCCAATCAAGACGCAGAACACAACCGTAAAAGAAGTATTTGTTCTGTAAGTTTAACAAGACTTGTTTGTTAATTGACAAATATCTTGTGTAATTACAGGAGGTTTCACAACAAAAATGTTGAATAAATGTATTTTTGTGAATGTATAACATGTATAAGCACTGATAAACTGTCCAAATACAGTTTTTATCAGTGGATTGTACAACTGAGTCTCATTGAAAATTATTTATATTTATATATATATATATATATATATATATATATATATATATATATATATATATATATATTCATAGGTAATTTGATTGTTTTAATACATGTAAATATTCTTTATTAAACATTAAAAAGTTAAAAAAAAAAAAAAAAAAAAAAAAAAAAGCAGAATCTCATGTACAGTTAGGGCAAAAAACTATTTTAATTCTGGAAAACTACTGTATTTTTATGAAATGGTTATTTTCTGTTATTTTCCAATATGTTTTTGGCCATATTTTTTTGGTTATTTTCCAATATTTTTTTGGTACGATTGATTCGCACAGTTTGAAATGGAGCTGGATGCAACGATCAAAATAATTGCACAGTGTATGGTCGCCTTTAGCCAATCAGGATGCAGAACACAATGCGCATTCATGAGCTGTAAAAAAAAAAAAAAAAAAAAAAAAAAAAGCGTGCAAACTTGTACTAAAAAAAATCTGCAAAACAGCGAGGCCGTGAAAGGTGAACTGCGTTACAGTGAGGGACAACTGTAATCGTGATAATAATGATAACCGTTTTAATTTTGGTCACAATAGCCGTGATATGAAATTTTCATATTGTTACATCTCTAATAAAGATCATCAGTTGATCTACGCTTATACCAAAGATCCCTCGTTTCCGAAGATAATGCAGCGTACACGAAACATTTCACTTCCTGTCTCCTAAGTGGGCGTGGTCAGAAGTGTCATGTGACTGAACGAATGCAGATTTAGATCCTCTCATTTGTTGCTTTTATGAATCATCTTAAATCCTTGTTAATGTATTAATTTGTACATTTTGGTCAATCACTGTCGATTTTTTTTTTTTTTTTTTTCTTAAGCTTTGGGGTTTTTACTGTGTTTAATGTCACAACACAGTGCATTGTGGGTAATTCCCTGATGTAAAGTCTCAGGAAGAGTGGACATGAAGGGTTCAAAATGTCCACGATTGAACCCTCAGTGTTTTTTTAACAGTATATTTCATACATGTCGGGTTTTTGTGATTGGCGTCCATCTTGGATTGACCAGTCGTAGACAAAAACCCATGAAAAATAGCCAAATTTGGAATTATACACAGGAAACTATGACAGACATGCAATTTATTGACCTATATATTTGTTAATAAATATCGCCCGTAGCCCTAAAACTATGATCTACTGTTATATCTGTTCTATTTGTCTTTTATAACAGTGGATTTTCACATTCCACACACATTTAATCACTTACTTTTCTTTTATATCTCTAAACTGTCATGTTGTTTCTCTTTATAATAATTTGATGGCCAAAGAGGAAAACCTTTAGCACTTTTTTGAGAAAACTAAAGAAACTCATATTTTTTCTTGCAGAATGCCATTTCCCCCAATAAATAATAGTGCTTTTTGATTATATTACTATTTATAAATACAGTTCTGCAAGAAAATGACAATATTTTTTACGTTTGGAGGTTTTGCACAACAATCCTGCCAAAAAACAGGTAAAATATTCCTTACTGTGAGTTCTGTGGCCAGTTTTCCTCTGTTATTTTGTAAAAAAAAAAAAAAAAAAAGTGTAAGGATTTCAGTTCAGTAAGGAAAATAATAGATTTAAAAAATCAGTGTTTCTACTAATGTGTGCATGAGAAGGGTTAAAAATGCATACATCTCTGGAACTGAAAGTGAAAGACATTGACTCATCATATTTGATAAACAGTCGGTGCATTTCTTGGCGTCTCGCTCATAAACCGTCCCGTTCTGTCTTCCCTCTGCAGTTCCTCTGCCTGAAGAACATCAGGACGTTCCTGGCGGCGTGCGGCGACGTTTTCGGCATGAGGAAAAGCGAAATGTTCGAAGCCTTCGACCTTTTTGACGTCAGGGACTTCGGAAAGGTAAGACACGACCAAAGCTGGAGATGGAGGCTGATTTATGTCCAGAAGGTTCCGTAACTGGATTTATTCAAGGATTCAAGGAAATGTATTGTCAGACCAGCACACATTTACATGAGATGGCACCTGGTACCTGATGTCCAAGATTTAGCCCACACTGTAAAAAGAATCTGTAATTTCACAGAATTTTCATTGTTTATTTTACAGATTTTTCCTGTATTTGTAAGACACAGGAAAATATCAATGAAATGACAAAAACAGACTGTGATTTTACATGTCAAATGTAAAATAACACGAAAAAACTGTAACTGTGAAGAACCATAAAATTTCCAGTTTTTAAAAGAAATTTTTTCTTTTTCACAGAAAAATACAGTTAAAATACATTTGCAAATGTATCATAATTTCACATATATTTCTTTTCTATTTATGAGATTAAACTGTTCATTTAAAGTTTAATACTGTTAAAACATAAATAAATAAATAAATAAAACAAGATAAAATTACTGACAATTAACCGTTAAAGAAGTATTTGTTCTGTAAGTTGAACCAGACTTGTTTGTTAATTGACAAATATCTTGTGTAATTATGGGAGGTTTCACAACAAAACATGTTGAATAAATGTATTTTTGTGAATATATAACATGTATAAGCACTGATAAACTGTCCAAATACAGTTTTTATCAGTGGATTGTACAACTTAGTTTCATTGAAAATTATTTATATATTTATTTATAGGTAATGTGATTGTTTTAATACATGAAAATATTCTTTATTAAACATTAAAAAGTTAAAAAAAAAAAAAAAAAAAAGCAGAATCTCATGTAAAGTTAGGGCAAAAAAATGTATTTTAATTCTGGAAAATTACTGTATTTTTATGAGATGGTTGTTTTCCGTTATTTTACAGTATTTTTTTGGCACCCCTGCTGCCGGAATAGTACTGTTTTATTAGTTGTTTTTTTTCTTTTTTTTTTTTTTTTTTTTACAGTGCAATAAAATCGAATATAAGTAAAAATATATATATATAAAAAAGACCTATGTATAATAATTTTTAAAAAAGACCTATGTATGTTGAATGTGTTGAACTGAATTATGCTGAATTCACCCCTTGTACGTTTATGGAATTATTACCCCCTCCCCCGAAGGGAAGGCAAGGGGTATTGTTTTTTGGTTCAGTTTGTTTGTTAGTTTGTTAACACTCTAGCAGCAAAACTATCAGTTGAATTCATACCAAATTTTGTTTATATATTGCCAGTTACGCAGAATAGATGTGATTACATTTTGGGAACAGTAGGTGAAAGTTAAAATTTTTTATACATTTTTTAAATCTTTTTTTTCCCATTTACTTATAATGGGCGACATTTGTCTATGCTGTCTATGTCCATGCTGCACATGCATAGACGTGATGACATCAGCTGGATCGATGCCAAAATAAGCTACAATACGTGCGAGGGGCGGGGTTTGTTGTGCCTGGAACCACTTGTTTGTATGTTTCTTACTGCAGTGAAATATCTGTTGATGATGATGATGATGATGCTTGGATGATTTTACTCTAATAATCTGTGACACAGGAGATAAAAATGCAACAAAACTAAAAATATCACGTCCATATTTTTGCCGTATCACTGGAATAAATGCATCGAAATATGGGAATATCCAAGGAGACGATACACTTGTTTTCAGTCAAAATTCTAGACAATATCAGAAGGATTAAAACCATAAACCGACAAGATTGGACCTGGAACAATCCCAAATCTGCACATCCATCTGTCAAAGATATGCATAGATAATATACTAAAATGTAATACACTAAAGATCTCTTATAAATGTGGATTTGATGCGTGCTATGTTATGATGTTAGATGTAAACTGAGCAAAACTAAATCCATGACAGATGTAAATTTGCACATGATAATCTTCTTTAATCACTAAAAATACAAATTGAATCTCAACACCGTGTAATATCTGTTAAAACAGTATCCTCAGTTTATATTTTCATGTATTTCTTACCTTGTTATGGATCCTAAATCCCTATTTTCCTCACAAACTGGGTTTAATGTGCTGAAATCTTTTATTTATCCTGTTGGTTCGATGCAGTTTGACTGTTTTGTGTCAGAGTTGGCCTCATTTACACAAGCAGATGGACTGATGATATCAAATGCACCTACACACAAACACAATAGTTTTTTTTTTTTCCCTAAATGTGTCATCAGGTCTGTGGGATCCGGCCAAAATATCACATAAGGATCTGTCACAATCTGAAGATGAGTCACAAATTTATAACATTTAGTCAAGTTCAAACAAAACTCGTACAAGTTTCATGTAGTTTTCTCTGGTTGTTGGAGTTTTAGTCTGTGTGTGATGTTGTTGTGTTGTTGTATTGGTGAAAGGCTTTATGTTTTTACACTATAACAAAAGTCTAAAACATCTGTGTTCATTAGATCGCACAGTTACCGGTAGCAAAGCACATTCCGCAAATTTTGCAAGTTCTAAAATGAAATAATTTAGTACGGAAAGATAAATTGTTGCCACGAATGGACCGAAATAAAGTCACGATAGCCTTAATTTTGCAAACCTATAATGCAATGTTTCCTACAAGGCGAAGGCAGAAATACCAAAACCTGCAGTTCCATGAATGTCCACTAGGGGGCTGGCTCCAGAACTGAGTCAGTCCCCATAGACATCCACATTAAAATAACTTTACAGCAGAAATAAAGGTTTACAGCCTCATGCAGCAGATAGTTTTGGTTTCCTGTGTGAGTCTCAGGCTGTTTCTCAATACCAAGAACGCAGAGACGGTCTTGCGAACTTGGCAAATAAAAAAAGGCAAAAATCGAGAGTATATCCACTTCTCCAGGGACCACTACACTACTGGTCACAGCCCTAATGATCAGCAAATTAAACACAAGAAAATACCAGATTTTCACTTAAAATGAAAAGACTAACCATAATATTAGAGTAGCACTTTCACACATTCCATTTTAAATGTATTATTAGGGTTATTCTGTTGTTTTACTTGGTATTTTTATTTCACTGTTTTAAATTGGACAGCTGTTTTTATGTCTACTTTATCTATTCTTGTATTTTTAGTCTATAATTTTGCTTTTTAATCTTCTGTACGGCACTGTTTGTAATTGTACAGCTGTTTTTATGTCTACTTAACCTATTTTTGTATTTTTAGTCTATACTTTTGCTTTTTAATCTTCTGTACGACACTGTTTTTAATTGTACAGCTGCTTTATGTCTTTAATCTTTTCTTGTATTTTATTTATTTATCTTTAATTTTTTGGTTTTCCCCTGTAAGTTGCTTTGGAAAAAAGCGTCTGCCAAATGCATAAATGTAAATGTAAATTGTGATAAATCGCTTACGAAAAGTTCAATATAGAGACAAAACTATGTTAGAATCACCACCAAAGCTGCACTGGGTCTTAAAGGGTTAATTCATTCGCCTATGGTCACATTTTCAGCACTCCAGTTGTAAATAAACAGTGTCTCAGCCACGCCGTCGCTTTATTCTCACCCTAAATCCTGCTCCAGTGCTGAAGTAAGCAACGTGAGCCGGCGCTTTAATGGCTTCCTCTCATTAGAGTGAAAATGCCTCAGCGTGCAGACTTTATGAGGGGTTAAAAGTCTGGCCTGGGGTTCATTACTTTGATAGGGCTCTCAGTCATTGGATGCACTGCTGTGAGAGCGTCTGCAGATCCTCCACAGCCTCCAGTCCCTGGAAGGTTTAATTAGAAATCACAGCCCAGAGCGCAAACGATGCCGCCGTGGCCAGACCAGACCAGACCAGACCAGAGCAGACCCCGGTTCATGAGATACCAGGTCTTCAGCAGACGACGGGGTCACGCATCTGAACATAGATGACAGGAAGGCACGGAGACGTAGGATTGATTAGGTGTCATCATTCATTTAGTATTGATGAAATCAGTGAAAAGAAACTCTGAAGAGGCAGTCATCAATCATCACAGGAAGAGAAAATCCTCCATTTACGCCTGCGGACGGAAAAAAAAAAAAAGGGTCTGAGGGATGATGGGTCCAAATGTTACCACCATGAAAATGATACGATAAATGTCAAATCACTGTTTCGCTATAGATGAGGGTTAATGTTGAGTTGAAGAAACCAAACGGTTGCATTTTTGGTGGAAGAATGAAAACAAGATGAAGAAATAGTTGAAAATGAGATGAAAATCTGATTAAAAATAGATGAAAAACAGACAAAAATAAGATGAAAATCACATGAAATTTAGACAAAAACCAAAGAAAAAGGGAAAAACCCACATGAAAATAAGATGAAATCACATGAAAACCAGACAAAGAAATACACAAAAAACTGTTGAAAATGAGATGAAAATCAGATTAAAAAAAATAGATGAAAACCAGACAAAAATAAGATGAAAATCATATGAAATTTAGACAAAAACCAGACAAAAAAAAAAAAAGAGAAAAAACAGACAAAACCCACATGAAAATAAAATAAAATCACATGTAAACCAGACAAAGAAAGACAAAACACAGTTGAAAATTAGAGGAAAATCTGATTAAAAATAGATGAAAAACAGACAAAAATAAGATGAAAATCACACGAAAATTACACAAAAACTAGACAAAGAAAAAGAGAAATCCAGACAAAACCCACATGAAAAGAAGATGAAATGAAATGTAAACCAGACCAAGAAATAGACAAAAAACTGTTGATCATTCGATTAAAAACAGATGAAAAGCAGACAAAAATAAGATGAAAATCCCACAAAAATTAGACAAAAAACAAAGAAAAAGAGAAAAACCAGACAAAACCCACATGAAAATAAGATGGAATCACATGAAAACCAGACAAAGAAATGCACAAAAAAAAACTGTTGAAAATTAGATGAAAATCTGACTAAAAATAGATGAAAAACAGATAAAAATAAGATGAAAATCACATGAAAATTGGATGAAAACCAGACAAAGAAACAGACAAAAGTCAGATGACAAATAGTTCAAAAATGATGGGACAAGACAGAAATCTGAGTCTGATTTTGCGATTTAGTGCCAATCTGTGATTTAAAGATGAAACAAAACGAAAAAATGGAAAAAGATTGAAGACAAACTAGACAAAACCAACAAAAATGACATAAATTACTGATGTAATCATATGCTCCGTATGAAGAAGTGAAAAACAGCAACTAATGATTTCTAATAAAACGGAACGAGCATCTACATGAGAAAATAAAACACATGATAGAATGGAAATGACTCACTGTCAGGTTAATAAGCATGAAAAATATATCTTTTTGTTAAATCAGCTGACTTCCATTTACCAGAAAAACTCTCCTGGTGTTGGACTGTACACTCATTAAACAAGAGTTATGTTTTTATTTAATTCATGTTCAGTTTATGCAGATTTTCATGCATTTTATGGCTTTGTCTCCTTAAATTACACTGTAAAAAAACAAACAAACAACCTGTATTATTCAGGCAGCAGGGGTGCCGAAAAAATAGTTAAATAACAGAAAATAACCATCTCATAAAAATAGGGTAATTTTCCATAATTAAAATAATTTTTTTTGCCCTAACTTTACATGAGATTTTGCCTTTTTTTTTTTTTTTTTTTTTTTTTTTTTTTTTTACTTTTTAATGTTTAATAAAGAATATTTACATGTATTAAAACAATCAAATCACCAATAAAAAAAAAAAATAATAATAATAATATATATATATATATAATTTTCAATGAGACTCAGTTGTACAATCCACTGATAAAAACTGTATTTGAACAGTTTATCAGTGCTTATACATGTTATACATTCACAAAAATACATTTATTCAACATTTTTGTTATTTGTCAATTAACAAACAAGTCTTGTTAAACTTACAGAACAAATACTTCTTTTACAGTTAATTGTCAGTAATTTTATCCCTTTTTATTATTATTTTTTAAATATTAAACTTTAAATTTACAGTTTAATCTCATAAATACAAAAGAAATATTTGTGAAATTATGATACATTTGCAAATGTATTTTAACTGTATTTTTCTGGGTAAAAAGAAAAAAAATTCTTTTAAAAATTTTTGATTTTTTGGTTATTCACAATTACAGTTTTTCTGTTATTTTACATTTGACATGTAAAATCACAGTCTGTTTTTGTCATTTCATTGATATTTTCCTTTATCTTGAAAATACAGGAAAAATCTGTAAAGTAAACAGTGAAAATTCTGTTAAATTACAGATTTTTTTTTACAGTGTAGAGGATTTACAGTTTTCCTTTGTGTTTTTTTTTTTTTTTGCTAGTTTAGCGTTCAATAACGTAGAATTCAGCCCAAACTATCACCATTAGACTGAACTTTTTATTAATTACGATATAATTACCAAACTCTGCAGGTCGACTCTTAATAATCCGTTTAATTACAGAAAATATGCGACGTCTAATTGGTTGGTATCCTCTGAAACACACCCTGTAATGACGGCTTTGACTTCGCGCCGACGTATTAACCTTTGACATCATTAATGACAGTTTATATGAACCCACTTAAAGAGCGAACGCCTCAGCCGATCACATGAAAAACATATTATCACGAGAATAAAGAAGTGAAATGAGCATCTGATGAGGCCGGTAACTCATCTTCATCCCTGCTGTTTTAGATTAAGAGGAGAATTAAGTCATCTGGCTATTAATTCGTGTATAATTAAAACACATTTGGGCTCTTGGCACGTTTCGTCCTCGCAGGGAAACTAAACCCACAGAGACGCGAACAAAGCCTTTTGCAAATCTTTATCTTTATGCATCAGTGTGGAGTTGGAGGCTTCGGAAAACAGCCTCATTCTGCTGAATTAGGGTTTTTGTGCAGTAACAGATACAAAAGATATTCATCAATCTATGTTTGATGCTCCGTACAGAACATTTAAATCTGTTTTTATGTGATATACAGAACATTTTTGACCAAATTAACATGGAAATACAGTCGCAGGAAAAAAGTAAACCATCAAAAGTCATTAAAAACAATGGTTATACAATCCAGTCCTAACTCCT
The DNA here is from genome assembly GCF_902148855.1 of Sphaeramia orbicularis. NCBI lineage: Eukaryota > Metazoa > Chordata > Actinopteri > Kurtiformes > Apogonidae > Sphaeramia > Sphaeramia orbicularis. Next base: position 39,131,192 of record NC_043976.1, on the reverse strand, counting down.
GTGTGTATTAACCCTTAGATAACAGGCGTCAAACATGCGGCCCGGGGGCCAAATCCGGCCCACCAAAGGGTCCAGTCCGACCCTTGGGATGAATTTGTGAAATGCAAAAATTACACTTAAGATATTAACCCTTTCATACATACTGGTCACTCCAGTGGACAGTTCTTCTCCAGCTGTTCTCTTGTATATTCATGGGTTTTGTTGTTTTCGTTCCATATCAGCCAACACAGTGGACGCTTGTGCACCATCCCATAATACACTGACATTCATACCATTACTTCAGCTTTATGTTCTTGATAAACCTGATCTGCAGTGACATGACTGAGTGTAAATCAATTGCCAGTTGTTGTTAGACTGAAATTAACAGTTTCCTTAAACAAAAAGTTTTTTTTTTAATACAGGGTGACCCAAAAAAACGGGAATTTTTGAAGTGCGTACTGGCAGACATGAGCCAGTGGCAGCACTGCGAGACAGTGACCTTGAGCAAGTAAACACACCCCCATTTTAGTAACTATGGATCAGTGGAACGGGCAACAGCATGCGTTAGCCATAAAAATGTTTTATAAAAACGGTGATAGTTTGACAGCTGCGCAGAGGGAGTTCCGACCTTTTTTACAACTTAGGACGTCATGGTGCTGTTGAAACCTGGTTTCAACAGGATGGAGCGACATCACACACTGCACGACAATCATTGGAGGCTGTGCGAGAATTGTTCGGTAACTGTGTGATCTCAAGATTCGGTGACGTTCCCTGGCCCCCTAGATCGCCAGATTTGTCCGTTTGTGATTTTTTCTTGTGGGGCTATCTCAAGAGTAAAGTGTACACGACTCGACCAAGAACTGTGGATGAGTTAAAACAGAGAATTCAGGATGAAATTCACAGTATCCCAGCTGAGATGTTGCAGCGGTCAATGAGGAATCTCAACAGCAGATTTCAAGAACGCATTCGTACAGGAGGACGCCATCTACAGGAAGTAATTTTTAAAAAATGAAAATTCCATCATTGTTTCTTTAATGGCATGTTTTAAGGTTTCAATTACTATGAATAAAATATTTTTCTTCCATCACTCTTGGTTTTATTGGATTGTTAAAAAGTTCCCGTTTTTTTGTGCCACCCTGTATTATCTCCGTGAAGTGAGTAAGAACTAGTATTAGAGTATGATAAAAGGTGAGAAAACATCAGATTAGCTGCATTAAAAATGCTTTTGTTTCATAGTTTTCACACAGTTTCACTTTCTGATATTGCGTTTAAATACATGTTTCTTTGCTTCAAAAATTAAACACATGGTGTCCAAATGAGTGGACATTTTTGTAACTCCATGAAAAATAGGTTAATTTAAAAGAATACTAAAAATAATAATTCAATCTCATTGGTTTTTTTTCATGCCTAAAGAGGAATAAAAACACTCCAGAAAAAATCTTGGGAAGGTTCTCATAATTCATGCATGAAGGGGTTAACAGTCCTTTTAGTTCAGGTTCCACATTCAGACCAATTCAATCTCAAGTGGGCAGGATTCAGTAAAATACCGTCATAATAACATATAAATAATGACAACTCCAAGTTTTGCTGTTTTGTTTTAGTGTAAAAAGTAAAATTCCATAAAAATATTTATATTTACAAACTCTCCTTTCACACAAAATGTGAAAACCTGAACAAGTATATACAACCTGAAATGTATCAAGAGAAATGAGTGCAATTTTAACAATATTCTGCCAGTTACTAAATGTTTTGTGCATTTGTGATCTGTAAATTGTGATGCACATGTGTAAATGATAAACTATGGTGCAATATTGTTAAAATTGCATTTCTTTTTCTTAAGAAATTTCAGGTAGTTTATGTTATTCAGATTTTTAAGCAGTTTTTTTTAAAAAATGTAAACACTTTCATAATACATTTGTACTTTTTTTTTTTACTACTGTGTTACTAAGCTCCACATTTATCTCTTTGTAAATGTAAATATTTTTATGTATTTACACTAAAACAAAGTATAATTTTGCAAAAAAATGTGAATAACCTGAACAAATACGAACAACATGAAATGTTTTAAGAGAAGTAAGTACAATTTTAACAATATTCTGCCAGTTATTAAATGTTTTGTGTGTTTGTAGACCCGCTGTGATCTGTAAGTTATAATGTACATATGAGAATGATAAACTGAGGCAGAATATTGTTAAAATTACACTTATTTTTTCAGTTTGTTCATGTTATTCACATCTTTTGAAAGGATAGTTTATAAATGTAAACCTTTTCATCATGTAAATTTACTTTTTTTGCTCTAAAATATAGAGAAAAGTTTGGAGTTGACATTATTTCTATATTATTATGTTATTATTTTACTGGTTCAGCGCACTTCAGATCAAATTTAGTTGAATGTGGAACTGAACTAAAATGAGTTTGACACCACTGCCTTAAATGCATGAGTGTCTGGACCATAAATGGGTCAAAAATTACCCATATTAAAAATCAGTGTGTTTTTATGCCACTTTTGTCATTTAGTCATGTTAGAAATAATAATTTGTTTTATACTTTGATCCACAAAAAATGATTTCATGTTGTAATTTAGCATTTTTAGTGTTTTTTAGTGTCTTTTTTATATTTTGAAAATTTGAAAAACAAAGTTATATACAGACACGGAAAAAATTATTAGACCATCAAAAGTCATCAAAAACAGTGGTTATGCAATCCAGTCCTAACTCCTGTGTGTATCATGTGACTAAAACAGACAGAAAAGAAAACACGAAATGTCTAAAAGCACTGTTTTTGTCAGTACAATGTCATAGATATTGATGGAAGAACTGAAGTGATTTTGGTTATTATCAAGAAAACATGGAAAATGGATAGATATCAGCTCTGAAATTAAACTACTATGAGCTACTTTTGTTGTTCTCATTATATTTGTCCAAACAAATGTACCGTTAGTTGTACCAGGCATTAAAATGAACAAAAAATTGAAGAAAACAAGGGGTGGTCTAAGAATTTTTTCTGCAGCTGTATGATGCACAGAGCACCAAAAGCTTTTATTTTTCCAACATGAAACTATTTTCCTTCCAGTTTCACCCTTTAAAGCAAAAATTGGATCTTGTATGAATATGAAATATGAAAAATGACTTACAAATCCAACTGCAGTTGATTTCATTGCTCTAATTATGGAAGAGGCAGTAAAAATATAGAGATAATAGACATTTCTGATGAAATTTTTAGTTTTTTGAGTCTCACAAGGGAAGATGTATTATTTTATACAATTTTTCGGTTTCATTCGAGAGACAATATTCAAGAAGTTGTACAATCCACCAATAAAAACTGTATTTGGACAGTTTGTCAGCGCTTATACATGTTATACATTCACAAAAACACATTTATTCAACATTTTTGTTGTGAAACCTCCTGTGATTACATAAGATATTTGTCAATTAACAAACAAGTCTGGTTAAACTTACAGAACAAATACTTCTTTTACGGTTAATTGTCAGTAATTTTATTTTATTCTATTTTTTTTTTTTTTTTTTTACAGTATTAAACTTTAAATGAACAGTTTAATCTCATAAATAGAAAAGAAATATTTGTGAAATTATGATACATTTGCAAATGTATTTTAACTGTATTTTTCAGTGAAAAAAAGAAAAAAAATTCTTTTAAACAAAAGTTAAATTTTTGGGGTTATTCATAGTTCCAGTTTTTTCATGTTATTTTACATTTGATGTGTAAAATCACAGTCTATTTTTGTGATTTCATTGATATTTTCCTGTATCTTAAAAATACAGGAAAAATCTGTAAAATAAACAGTGAAAATTCTGTTAAATTACAGATTTTTTTTTACAGTGTAGTACTGACTTAGACAGACTTTATTGTCATTCAGATACACAGGTATATACAAAATGTTGTTGCATTTACTTGCTTCAGTATAAATATAACAGAATAAAAATACTGATGGTAAAATGTAAAATATGTAAAATACGTACACAGTGGAATATAGGCTGTGCAAAAGGCAAAAAACAGTGCAATTATTGATTGATATTACGGCCCCTAAAATGATTTTGACACCCTTGTACTAAAAAAAACATGACACGGACACATGTTCTACAACTGACAGAGCACGTTTCAGGTCTGGAAGGAAAGAAACAAACATCCACAGACAGATCTAAATCCTGCAGGTTTGTGTAGCTGCTTCTGCAACATCTGCTTTGCACATCTGTGTTGTCGACTCACACTGAGCTGTAGGGAAAAGGGCATGAGCGCACACCGACCCACACCTGGAGAAACAACCACATCTGAACCTCTGCACACAACAACACCGTCCTATGCACCGTTCAGTCGTCGAACGGACTTTTCTGCTTCTTGCGACATAATTAAAAAATCACGCTCCCGATGACAAAGCGTCTCACTTCTACTTTACAGTGAAGTCCAGTCATCTTCCATCAGCTCGTCTCAGAACGCCAAAGCGCTGACGGCCGCGTTTCACACATAACGTGACGGAAAGCAGCTCACGTCGCGCTCGGAAAATCTTAAGTGTCGTGATCTGACCTAGTTAAACGTTCAACACACGGTGCGTTAATTGCAGAAGAAGCGAACTGTGAACTGTGGAAGTGGAAGAGGGAGTCAGAACTACAGGGAAATGTGACTCTTGGAATATATACAGCAGGGGTGTCAAACTCATTTTAGTTCAGTTCCACATTCAGCCCAATTTGATCTCCAGTGGGTGTTGTAGAAATGTTCAATTGACCACTCACTCAAAGAAGAGGAGAGAAAGTTAGAGTTAAAATAAATGATCATTTATTTGAGAAGTCATTCACAGAGAAGCTCTGTAAGTGAAGTCCGATTAAACAGGAGAAAAACTAAAGATTATAAAGAACCAAATCCAACCCCCTCAAACCATGATATCATCCCTTACGTGCACTCCATACTACTCCTTCTCTGCTCCATGAAGAGGTCATGATGACCTCTTCACCCTAACCTTGCTTGGATCCTATCTGGAGTGCAGGCGCCATCCTCTATCTACACATTCAGACATTTAGGTGTTTGGGTTTTAAATCAAGGCAAGAACTCCCTTCCTGGGTCAGGATGTTACACAGTTGAAAATATCACACATAGAGACATATGACATGAATAATGACTCAGCAATAAAGAAGATATACCAGGCCATGACAACAGTATAGAAGTAAATTTTCCACCACATGGGTCAAACCAGTAAAATAACAACAGTGAAAAAAGTAAAATTATATCATGATCATGTTTACATCTACAACATTTCCTTAAAAATCCGAATAACATGAACAACTTGAATTGTCTTAAGAAAAACAAGTGCAATTTTAACCCTTTCATGCATGAATTATGCGAACCTTTGTCAAGATTTTTTTCTTGAGTGTTTTTATTCCTCCTTAGGCATAAAAAAAAAAATTGCGCTTGAGTTTTTAGTTTTTTTTCATATAGTTACAAAAATGTCTATGCATTTAATTTTTGAAGTAAAGAAACGTGTTTAAAACCCAATATCAGAAAGTGAGACAAAAACAATGAAATAAAAACATTTTAATCCTGCTAATCTGATGTTTTCTCACATTTTAACATAATCTAATGCTAGTTATTACTCACTTCATGTAGACAATATGCAAAAAAAAAAAAAAAAAAAAGAAGCTTTTTGTCTTACAAATAACAATTGATTTACACTCAAACATGTTAGTGCAGATCAGGTTTATCTAGAACAGCAAAGTTACAGTAATGGTATGAATGTCAGTGTGTGGGATGATGCATAAGTGCCCACTGTGTTGGCTGATATGGAACTAAAAACACAAAACCCCATGAATATACAAGAGAACAGCTGGAGAAGAACTGTCCAGTGTAGTGACCACTATGCATGAAAGGGTTAACAATATTCTGCCTCGGTTTATCAGTTTATCATTTACACGTGCATTACAACCGTACAAAACATTTAGTAACAGGCAGAATATTAGTAAAATTGCATTTACTTTTCTTAAGACATTTCCGTTTGTTTATATTTGTTCAGTTTATTCACATTTTTTGTAAAAGTAGAGTTTGGTAATATAAACACTTTGATGTAATTTTACTTTTTTACACCAAAAAATACAAAGAGAGAATTTGGGGTTGTCATTATTTATAGGTTATTGTGATACTAGTTTACTGGTTCTGACCCACTTGAAATCTAATTGGACTGTATGTGTCTGTATGTGGAACCTGATTAAAATGATTTTGACACCATTGATTGTTCATATCTTCAGTGTAATGTTTTGCATTTCACAAATTCATCCCGCGGTCCAGATTGGACCATTTGGCGGGACAGATTTGGCCCCCGGGCCACACGTTTGACACCTGTGGTATACAGCATCATATGTAAATATATTTACATTTACGCATTTGGCAGACGCTTTTTTCCAAAGTGACTTAGAAGGGAAAACCAAAATAAAAGAAGAAAATACAAGAATAGATTAAAGACATAAAGCAGCTGTACCATTAAAAACAGTGTCTTACAGAAGAATAAAAAAGCAAAATGATAGACTAAAAGAACAGATTAAGAAGACATAAGAACAGCTGTACAATTAACCCTTTCATGCACGAATTATGAGAACCTTAATCAAAAATTTTTCCAGAGTGTTTTTATTCCTCTTTAGGCATGAAAAAACACAATGTGATTGAAAAATTTCTTCTGAAAAATAAAGAAAGAAAGAAAGAAAGAAAGAAAGAAAGAAAGAAAGAAAAATAATTTGAATTTAAAAAAAAAAAAAAATACATTAAAAAAATAATGAAAAAAAAAAAAAAATTCTTATGAACCTATTTTTCATGAAGTTGCAAAAATGTCCACTCAGCTGGACACCACACGTTTAATTTTCGATGCACAGAAACATGTATTTACTGATAAATTGTGTAAAAACTATGGGGAGGGCTTGTGATTCTGGGGGTTTATGCTCAGGAGAGATCTACATAATGTTACCAATTCATGTCAGAAAAGATATGTAGTGTCTTAAAACTTGAAAAAAGATATGTGTAGAAAAAGAAAACGAGATAATAGAAAAAGACTCAAGACAAATTAGACAAAACCAAACAAAAGTAATGAAAATCATTATATCTACATCAAATATGACCTGATGTTGTGTCATAATAGATGTGTTTTTTTCCATAAACAAGTGGTGCAAAAACTAAAAAGTACCATCTCTGACTGTGAAACATGATTTCATATAAATATTAGTGTAAAGATGTAGAAAATGAGCAGTAAAGGTTAAAGATGTGCAGAGACAAAGAACACCAAGGCCTGAAACCCAATAACCTTGTAAAAGACAGTCCGTTCTGTAGACGATGCAAATTTCCCTGCGCCGCAACTTCCTCAGAATGAGCCAGAAGATGCCACACCTGCATGTGTTTAACTGTAAAATATGGAAATAATAAGAAAAGGCAATAAGAGGCCGAGGCGGCGCGCTCTTGTTTTTGCAGCTGCATCCTATTCGACGAAATCGCAAGCGCTTTTACCGTAAACACCGCGATCAATCAGACCCCACACTTCAATCTGAAAAAAAAACAAAAACAAAACAAAACTATGAATACAGTAGAAACGTGCTAATTACAGTCAATTACCAATTAGCATTTTCATCTATTTAGATAATGTAAATGCTAACAAGGTGGCTAATTATTACTGAGAAATGATCATTTTTTTCTTTTCTTTTTTTTTTTTTTTGCATTTTTATCTGTGTTTAGGCAGATAAAGATGCTGATTATGTGTTTTTTTTTTGTTTTTTTTTTTCTTTTTGGTGGGGGGTTGAAAGTCCCAGACAAAGGGGGAGGGGGAAGCTAAGATGAAAAGGAAGTGGGGGAGAAGAGGTTTATTGATTAGCGTCTCTTCCTCCTCAGATGACTGTGATAAATTTAACTGTGGAAATCCACTAAGAGGGAGAGGGAAAAGGAGATGGACACCCACCCCCCATCCACCCCCATCCTCCGACCAGCCCCCCTCCCTACTTGAAATCATCTCTTCCCTTTGTCCTTCAGCAGATCTGTGCGGTCAGATATCATTTGACTGCTCTGCTTCCACTAATGGACACTCAGGGTGTATCTGTGCACATGGCTCTCAAATGAGGCATTAGCATTAGCATTAGCTGATAGCAGTGGGCGTTTCATTTAACGAGACAAAATTCCATGACGTGGGGTGAATTATCGAGGTGATATTTCCAACGTGGTATGGAGGGTATTACTTTACAGCGCGTAGGATGTAGGTGTCACCGAAACCTGCAATTAACCCGTCAATTAGCGCCCTGAACCTGCTACGAAACACTTTCATTAAATCTGGCATGTACAGTCTTATATTAAATCCACTGTTTCAGAAGCAAAAGAATGAAAATACAAGCGTACCACAGCTGCATACATGATAAAAATGACAATATCGAGGATTTAGGTACAGCTAATTGAACAAAATACTCAAAATCATGGATTAAATGCAGTTATACGTCACATTTTTTGGTCAAATATAGCATTGTCAAGTCAAATTTACTGATTAGCATTAAGTTCTCTGGGGAAAACATGGTTTGCGATGCTAAAAAGGGTGGATTACTTAACGTTTAAAAGTTCCTATGTCATGAAAATGCATCTTTATTATGTTATGACTTGTAAATGAACCAAATTAAAGCTGTAAAATATGTACTTGCTCAGTCTTCTAGCCTCCAGACAAAACAAGCTAACCCAAAAGACCACATCGGGTCATGTAGCAACAGACATCCAATCATGTTTAAGATAAAATTTTGGAGCCCCACCCCTTTTTGGTGACCATAATAGGAAAACTAATTTTGAAAATGCAGTATTTAGTAGCAGTTTTGTTGTTGCTAATGGTTAGCTAGCTTTGTGCACGTTTGTGTGCGCAAACATGCCCTGTTAGCATTATGCAAGTCATAACATAAGGATATATATTTTTGATAGCAATCATTTTAAGGGAAGACATTTTTAGATGTGTGCTGTCAATGTCATATCATGAATTGCGTAAATATACACATCACTTTTAATCGGCGTGTTATCTGCATGCATTATTATCTTTCCACGTGTAAGTTCATGCTGCGTCGAATACCACATGATTAGCGGTTAGGGTTAGCGGTTACGGATATGTAAACTGGAGATCTTGGTGTAAATTGACACGCGTTCAAATGGTGTTGAATAAAATGCGAAAAGATGAAAATGCGTACGTAATAGCACGCCAAATGCCATAAGAACTGGCATGACATAAAACGTGATTTCATGCAAGCAGTCTGGCACGGTATGTTACTAACCGTGCTGATCATTCTGTTATTGCTAACAGTTAGCTATTTGTGTGAACATGCCCTGTTAGCATTGTGCAAGTTATAAGCTAGCATGGATAGCATTCTCAACAGTCATTTTGGAAACGAAAGACATTGTTATTGACATTTTTGGAGAAGTAACCTACAGTATATTAGTAACTGTGTTGATAATTCCGTTATAGCTAACAGTTAGCTGTGAATATGCTTTGTTCAAGTTGTAACATGAGGACAAATAGCATTATTAGCAGTCGTTTTGGAGAGCAAAGACATTGTTATTGATATTTTTGCTTGTGTACTGTATATTAAAAGCCAATGCTAATGGTTAGCTGTGTGTAAATACTCCTGTTAGCATTGTTCAAGTGGTAACTAAGGAGAGATAGCATTGTCAGTCATTATTTTGGAGAGTAAAGACATGTGTAATGTAGCGTAGAGCGCCATCTGCTAATAACAACACAGCCTAGATCATTCACTTAAGTTTATGGGAAGACATGTAAATCACAATTTCGTTTTTGCGACTTGTCATTTTTCACTGTTGGTGCTTTATTTACTGCTTGTTAGCATTGTGCAAGTTATAAGATAGCATGGATAGCATTGCCAACAGTCATTTTGGAAAGTAAAGACATTGTTACTGACATTTTTGGAGAAGTACAGTACGGTATATTAGTAACTGTGTCGATAATTCAGTTGTAGCTAACAGCTGTGAATATGCTTTGTTCAAGCTGCAACATGAGGACAAATAGCATTATTAGCAGTTGTTTTGGAGAGCAAAGACATTGTCATTGACATAATTGCTTGTGGACTGTATATTAAAAGCAACATTGATAATTCAGTGCTTGCTAATATTTAGCTGTGTGTAAATACTCCTGTTAGCATTGTTCAAGTGGTAATTAAGGAGAGCTAGCATTGTCAGTAGTTGTTTTGGAGAGTAAAGACATGTGTAATGTAGCCTACAGCGCCATCTGCTGATGACAACACAGCCTAGATCATTCACTGCAATTTATAGGGAAACATGTTAATTGCAATTTCATTTTTGCGACTCCTTTTCACTGTTGTTTTTATTTACTGTATGTGTTTAGCTTCAGTGTGCAGGCTAATGCTAACAGCTAACGCTAACGAGCTTGAAGAGGAGCATAAACAGTGACTGTAGCTGGACTTAAATGATATTATTATATGTATTTATCATGTGTTTTATGTCAGAATCTGATCTTAGCTGCACTGTCAGCTGATCTGTGTTCAGCCAATCAGAGCGCTTCTGTTGAAAAGTGGGCGGTGATGTTTATCTTGCAGTACAATATGCAGAAATGCTTACAAAAAGTGAAGGAAAATTAAATCTATACCCATTGTTTTGTCTAAACGGCAACAGAAAACTTAAAATAACTCATTTAAATGCTAAAGATACAAGAAAATGATGTATTTTTGTAGAAGTTGTGGCAGATGAGGTATCACATGACCTGAAATATGGATGTATTCATGCTAAAATCACCTCGTGCAGCTGTATTCGTTTACTTTGAGCTTCAGCTTTCATGCTGCGTTTGGGAAAGTGCTTCCTCTGCCTTAAAATACACTCGAAGCCTTTCCTAAAAACAACGTGATGCCACTCGCCGTCTGAAAGCTGCGTGGATAATTCATGGCCTCCCTCCCAGGGAATCACACCGGTCGTATCAACCGGCTCGGCTGCAGCGTAAACACACCCGCCGCACACATGCAGAAACACACACCGCTCCGACAGCGGCGGCGTGCTGAACAGCGGTTACCCAGAATGCACCCCGCCGCCCCTGAATACCAGACGCACAGCTGGATCGGCTGATTGTTTCAGGCTGGGTAGGGTCATCTGTTAGAGGGTCCACGGATCCACCTGATGGATCTGGATCTGGATCTGGATCAGGGTTGGATCTGCTCACATTCACACCTGCAAACACTCAACTGGAGGTTTTCATCCACACTCATCTGAGTCACATGACGCGTTTGTTTTACTGCATTTAAACATCTGGAACAGGGGTTTTTGGTTTGTTTTAGAGTATTTAATTACAATATTATGACTGAAACCAGAGTTTATCAAGACCAAGACTTCAACTGAAACCAGATCCAGACCATTCAGTATTTGTTATGTTATGTTTATTAATTTTGTTCCTTTTTGATCATTTTGTTATGTTTTTGCTAATTCTTTTTCCATTTTGTTGTGATCTGATTCATAATTTTGTTCATTTTTGCTCTTTAAATTTTGTTAATTGTCATGATTATTTTATTAATTATTTTGTTCATGTTTTTTGTCAATTTGTGTTTATTTTATTGATTGTTTTTGTCCTTTTTGATAATTTCTGTTCTTTTTAAAATTATTTGGTTTATTTGGTGACTATTTTGTTCATTTTTGTTCTTTTTACTATTTTGTTCATTTTCTTGATTATTTAGTTCATTTTTTTCATCTTTTTTGTTCATTTTTGTTAATCTTGTTGATTTTGCTGTTTATTTTGTTAATTCCGCATCTTTGAGTACCTAGAAAAGTGCTATATAAAAGCGATGTATTATTATTAGTAGTAGTAGTAGTTTTATGATCAATTTTATTCTTTTTTACATTTTTTTTTGTTAATTCTTCATTTTGATGTTTCATTTCCTTACTTCGCTTTTTTTTTTTTTTTAAATTTTATTATTTTGTTCCTTTTTGATTATATTGTTCTTGTATTTTTCATTCTATGGACTTATTTTGTTCAATTTTATTCACTATTATGTTCCTTTTGCTCAATTTTCTGACTATATTGTTTATTTTATCAATTACTTTTGTACTTTTTTGACAATTTCTGTTGTTCTTAAACTCATTTTGTTGATTTTGTTGTTTATTTTCTTCTTTTCTTTTGGTCATTTTGTTGCTTCTGCGACTATACCCTCTTTAACATGTCTTTTATTGAAGATTTTCAGTTTTTTCACTCTTATGATGACATGTAGAGCTCTTTGATGCTTCATGATGCAAGATGAATGGACTAAAACACTAATGGAAAGATAAATCTGAGATAATCAGAGTCATTTAGAAATCATTTTGCTGCTGTAATCGTGTTAATTTGAAATGAGCTGAAATTGGAGGAATATTGGCCCCGGTCGAACGTTGACTTTGTGGATGTTTGGTTCATGAATGAGTGGATCTGTGTTTCCATATGACTGTGTGAAAGTGTGTGTGTGTAGATATGTGTGTGTTTCAGGACTGACTCATCTCAGCAGGAAACAGGAAGAGGAAATGTCCGCTGCAGAGCCCCCCCCCCCACATGTGTTTACTGTGTGGATGTGGATTTGGGTTCAGGTGGAACGGTGCGTTTACTGACCCGGTGTAGTTACAGCGTCTGCCGGTGGTTTGTGTTTCTTTAACACTGGACTAAACAAACCCGACATGACCTGGATTTAATGTGTGTGTGTGTGTGTGTGTGTGTGTGTGTGTGTGTGTGTGTGTGTGAATGAGACGAGTAGATTTCCCCCAGATTTCCTGAGCCAGACCCATTTGACCCCGTCTTCCTGTGACCGGGTCCTGGTCCTGGTCTGTGGAAGTGGGTTTAACTCTGTGGGTGTGAGGGAGAGGTGGAATTAGAACCGCCAATCCATCAGTCAGTAATCAACTGAGCTCTAACGTTATCAATAATCAGCTAATTAATGTCTTAATCCAGAAATTAAATAGACAATTTAACCATTTTCAGTTCAGTTATTTCAAAATAAAATAAATATAAGATGTAAGACACACTTTGAGGTTCATTTTGTGAATTATTCCTAGCATTTTGATATTATTTAAATTATGCTAGTTTTTGTTGATTATTTTGTTTATTTTTTTGTCATCTTATTCATACTGTGGTATTTTCTGCTGATTTTTTTTATTTAGTGTATGTTTTGATCATTTTTGTTAGTTTTATTTATTTTTTTTAATTTTTATTCAATGGTTTCTTCTTTTTGTTGAGTACTTGTTAACTTTCTGCTCATTTTCATTGATTTTTTTGTATTTACTTAATTCTTTTAATTTTTTTCATTTTTTTTTATCAAATTCTTATTTTAATATTTTCTGCTGATTTATTTGAAATGTTTTGTGCATGTTTTGATAAGGTTTTTTTTTTTCATTTTTATTCAATGTTTTCTTTATTTTTGTTGCGTATTTTGTTCACTTTTTGCTAATTTTCATGGATTCTTTTGTATTTACTTTATTCTTTGAGTTCATTTGTTCATTTTTTTGATCATCTTATTCATATTGTGGAATTTTCTGCAGAATTTTTGGAATATTTTGTGTATGTTTTGATACTTTTTTTTAGTTTTGTTTATTATTTTTTTCATTTTTATTCAATGTTTTGTTCTTTTTGTTGAGTATTTTGTTCACTTGTTGCTCATTTTCATGGATTTTTTGTATTTACTTAATTCTTTCCATTATTTTGTTCATTTTTTGGATCATATTATTCATATTGTTGTATTTTCGGCAAAATTTTTTTGGAATATTTTGTGTATGTTTTAACACTTTTTAAAGTTTTGTTTAGTATTGTTTTCATTTATATTCAATGTTTTTTTTTTCTTTTTGTTGAGTATTTTGTTCACTTTTTGCTCATTTTCATGCATTTTTTTGTATTGATATAATTCTTTTCATTATTTTGTTCATTTTGTTCATGTTATGATTATTTCTGTTGATTTTTTTGTTAATTTGGTTGATTATATTTTGATCATTTTTATTATTTTGTTACTTTTCTGTTTTATTGAAATTGAATGTTTTGTTCGTCTATATTTGTTTACTTCTGTTAATACATTTTTTAATTATACTTTTTTAGCATCTTTTGTTATTTCTTCTTCATTTTGTTGATTATGAGTCAGTTTTCTCGTCGTTTTATGCATTTTGTTACTTATTTATCGCTGAACTACTTCGTTTTAATTGAGCATCACAACAGTTTTCATCATTCTTACTGATTTTTTTTTACTCATTTTATTTCGAGTAGCAGAAGCAGAGAACACCAATCAGTGCAAAGTGTCATTTATGGTAATTTTCTAATGTTTTATGGAACAAACAGATACTGAACTGATTGAAAAACCGTTGACAGACTAATTGACAGACAGTTCTAGGTTGCGGCAGCTGTAGTTGTCATTTTGTGACAGAGACGGAGGTGAAACGACATTGAATAGTGAAAGTGAAATGGAAAACGTTCAGTGTTGCGGACGCCTGTGGGAGTCTGTAAATGCATCATGTACATCCTTCCCTCACACCGATTCAAGGACGTCTCCCATTGAGCGTGCAATAAAAACCACTGCAGGTATCACCTCTACTGCTGGGGTTCCCAAACTGAGGGCGGGGACCCAACATGAGTCACCGAGCTGTTTTTAATCGGGTCACTGAACGGAAAACGGTAAAATCCATAACAAAGACATGATATGTGAATATATCTATGTGCTTAAAACTGAAAAAAAGTGTTTAGAGGAGTTTATAACATCAAATAAAGAGAGGAGGTAGAAGATATAAAAAAAAAAAAAAAAAAAAAAGACGCTCTGGAGGCAGTAAAAATTAGGACTTTAACCCTGTAAAGCCAAACGTATCATATTTGATACATGAGTTTTGAAGCCCTCTACATCAGAGGTGTCAAACTCATTTTATTTCAGGGGCCACATTCAGCTAAATTTCATCTGAAGTGGGCCGAATCAGTAAAATAATAACATAATAATATACAGGGGTTGGACAAAATAATGGAAACACCTTAAAAAATCAACAAAATATCATTTAATATGGTGTAGGTCCGCCTTTTGCGGCAATTACAGCCTCAATTCTCCGAGGTATTGATTCATACAACTTGTGAATTGTTTCCAAAGGAATTTTAAGCCATTCTTCAGTTAGAATACCCTCCAACTCTTTTAGAGACGATGGCGGTGGAAATCGACGCCTTACTTGAATCTCTAAAACTGACCATAAATGCTCAATAATGTTGAGGTCTGGGGACTGTGCCGGCCATACGAGATGCTCAACTTCATTAGAATGTTCCTCATGCCATTCTTTAACAATTCTAGCTGTATGGATTGGGGCATTATCATCTTGAGGTGAAGGTGTTTCCATTATTTTGTCCAACCCCTGTATAAATAATATCAACTCCAAACTTTCCCCTGTTTTAGAGTGAAAAAAGTAAATTTACATTATGAAAAGGCTTACATCTACAAACTATCCTTTCAAAAGATGTGAATAACATGAACACACTGAAAACAATAAGTGCAATTTTAATAATATTCTGCCTCAGTTTATCATTTACACATGCTCATTATAACTTACAGATCACAATGGATCTACAAACACACAAAACATTTAATAACAGGCAGAAAATTGTTAAAATTGTACTGACTTCTCTTAAGACATTTCAGGTTGTTCATGTTTGTTCAGGTTATTCACATTTTTTTGTGAAATTATACTTTGTTTTAGTGTAAATACATGAAAATAGTTATATTTACAAAGAGAAAAACTTGGAGTTGTCATTATTTAGAAGTTATTATGATAATATTTTACCAATTTGACCCACTTGAGATTGAATTAGTCTGAATGTGGAACCAGAACTAAAAGGATTGTTAATATCTTAGTGTAATTTTTGCATTTCACAAATTCATCCCAGGGGCCAGACTGGAACCTTTGGCAGGCTGGATTTGGCCCCCGGGCCACATGTTTGACACCTGTGCTCTATTTTTTTTCTTTTAAATTATTGTCATTGTCACATCGAGAATCTCTCAACTCTTGGAGGATAGTCTGGAAGCTAGCCGGCTCGTTAGCTACCTCTGCTGTTTCTGGACCTGTCTCCGAGTATTCTTTGTTCATTCCTTCGTCGAGTAAAGTGTGTTCTCTCGTCTGCTGAGCACCCTTCTTTTTAGTTTTAGTCATATTTCTCACTTTTCTTTGCGATACACATTAAGATTTATCTAGTTTTCAGGCAGAAAGAGGATATAATTTAAACTTTGTCGTGGAGTTAAGCTGTCGCCATTTTGTTTGTTCACCTGAAAGCTGATATTTTTTTCTTGAAAAACATGATGTATACGATCAGATACATACAATACACAGATAATCCACCAGGGGGAGGAATTCATTCACCAGAGGCCTTTCCAGTGACACTACAAGATTAAATTAATGAGGAAGGAGGACGAACTTTGGAAATTTTGAAAAGGAATTACCAATTTGTTAGACATGTTTGTGTTATATTATGTTTTTGTTTGTTCAAAAATAATATTTGAGCATTGAGACCCGATGTATCAAATATGATACGAAACTGAAACTCATACATAGAAACTGATATTTGAAAAAAAATATTTTTGGTTGTTTAGAAGGACCAAAAAAGGCTCCAGTTTCAAAGAACTGGAATTTTCTGTCAATGTTTTAATGGTTCAGGCTTTACAGGGTTAAAGACCTAGAACTATTTTAGAGTGACTTTCAGATGATTTTTTCTCTATATTTGAACCTTTCCTAAGTGATTTATCATTTATTATAACACTACCCACTGCGTTTTGCACAGAAGATCTGGTATTTTCCCATATTTAATTCACTGATCATATAGATCAATAATAAAACCAAAAGTAAATTCAAAGGTTACACAAACAGATCGATAAAAATGAAAAAAAAAAAAGCGACTTTTTCCGCAAAATATATCACGAACTTAACATAAAAACAAGCGTCTACAATCACTGTCATTAGTCAAACTACATGGGTTTTACTGGTGAATCAATATTGTGCAAGATTTTATTATGTATGTTCTAATATAATATCATTAGTTAGCCTCATAGCATAATTGCAAAGTCATATTTTTGGCCAAATTGTGATATTAGCATTTAATAAAGCAGCAGCGTTAGGAGAGTGAAGCCATGTAGACCTCATAATCTGGCCAGAAATATGACTAAAGATAAGAAAAAATTAACGTTTTGTAGAGATATGAAAAAAAAAACAACCAAAAAAACAAAACAAAAACATAATAATAGCAGAATGAGGGTTGACAGCACCACAAAATATGACATATTTTAACATAAACCTTTGTATTGGGTACAAATTCTCTAATCAGCAAATTTTTTTACAGCGTAATCTGTAGTTAATTCATAGTAGTTTCATGTTCCTTTTGTTTTTGTTAGTTTTCAGTATTATTGTCCAGTGACTCGGGGTGTTTCCAGGTGTTGAGGTTACCCTGCTGAGTCCAGGACCAGCTGTAGACCACATGAACCTAAACCCCTGTGGCTTTTTTTAGTTAATTATTGATTATATTGTTCATTTATGGTTCATTTTATGGACTTATTTTGATCTTGTCATGGTCCTATTTGATCATTTGTTGATAATTTTGTTGGTTTTTGCTCATGGTTTTCATTTTGTAGATTTTGTCGACTGTGTTGTTAATTATTTTGTTCATTTCTTAGACAATTTTATTCATTATTTTGTTCCTTTTTTGCTTATTTTCTGACTATATCATTAATTTTGTAGATTACTCTTTTAGTCAACTATTAGGGGAGTAAAGTTATGCAGATATCACAATTTGGCCAATTTGTTTGATAGAGACAATATACAAAAATAAACAAATAGAAATATGAGAATGAGAGTTGATAGCATGGCCTTTTTAGCTATTTATTGATTATACTATTCTTTTATTGTTCATTTTATGGACTTATTTTGTTCTTGTCATGGTCTTATTTGCTCATTTGTTGATCATTTTGTTGGTTTTTGCTCATTTTTTAGATTTTTTTTTTTTTTACTATATTGTTAATTATGTTGTTTATTTTTGCTTATTTTTCAGATTATATTGTTAATTTTGTGGTTTTTTATCTGCATCAAATGAAGCAGCGGCATTAGGAGAGTAAAACTATGCAGATATCACAATTTGGCCAAAAATGATAAATAAAATGTATGTTTAATAGAGAAAATATGCTAAAAAACAAAACAAAAACAAGAGAATGAGGGTTGATAGCATCACAAAATATTGATCTCCATCACTGAAATGATATATTTTAACATAAACTTTTCTACTGGGTACAAATAAATCTGTAATCAGCTCATTTTTTACAGTGTAATCTGTAGTTAATTCGTAGTAGTTTCGTGTTCCAGTTGTTTTCACTGTTGTTGTTCAGTGACTCAGGGTGTTTCCAGGTATTGAGGTTACCCGGTCGTGTATGTACGGGCCTCTGCTGAGTCCAGGACCAGCTGTAGACCACATGAACCGAAACCCCCGTGGTCAGGATCAAACACTACAAAGAGTGAAGTGCAAGTCTTCGAATCAGCCCCCCCCCCACACACACACACACCTCCACCTCCACCTCTATTTACTGTCCTACTTTCAGACTGATTCCTTCTCACTACTGGGGGAAGACCTCCAGTGGATTTCCGAGAGGCGATGATACAGAATAAGGTTAGACTGATGGATTGGTTAGTGGAGCTTATTCTGACCTTTTTTTTTTTTTTTTTTGTTATAAAATCTTACAACATCCAGCCTTTTTTTTTTTTTTTTTTTTTTTTTAAATTTCACCAGCTGAGCTCAGTACGGGTTGGATTTACTAAAGGGTTATGCGTGTAAAAACGTGTGAAAACTTGACTGCGCACGCAAAAACACGTTGAATCTCATCTACGAATGGGACGCACCGATTTATCAACACGAGGCGTTCGTTTTACTGCATTTAACAGCTGGAACTGGGTGTTTTTGGATCGTTTTATTGCCTTTACTTACAATATCATGGCTGAAACCAAAGTTTATCAAGGCCAAGACTTCAATTTACACCAAATCCAGACCATTTGTTATTTATTATGTTGATGATTTGATTCATTATTTTGTTCATTTTTGGGTTTTTTTTTACCTCCACCAAGGAGGTTATGTTTTTGCCTACCCCACATACCCCCCTCTCTGTTTTTTTTTTTTTTTTTTTTGGACAAATCACACCCTGAATATAAAGATAGCTTTACAGCACCTGGGGGGTTCAAATTCAAACTTTATGAATTATTAGGGTCCAAATTAGGGATGCAAATTATCGATTAATTCCTTAATCATTAGTTGGTTGACCTTATCGATCGACTGCAGATTAATTGATAAGCGGCAATTTTCCTGAGAACCTGAATTTTTTTTTCAATACGGTCTATAAGAATAAAAACTAAATATTGTTTATACACTTCATGAAAAAAGCATGTCATATTCCTTAATGATTGATTTATTGAACGATTGGATACAACCAGTGTTTCCTGTGGAATTCATCTGGTGATTCTGTGGCGCTGTGTAATGGGGGGGTACATGCGCGTGCGTTTCATTGGGGGGGGGGGGGGGGGTAGTACTCGTCAAGGTTATAATAATATATATGTAATATATATATATAATATATAATATAAATGTTTCCAGGTAGAGTGGGGACCAGAAGACGACTACACGACAAGTGACGAGAAGTGACGGACCGTTAAATATCATATGGTGCCAGCAGCTAAAATTGCTTGAGTGAAATAAATCGATTTCATATCAAGCCGACATTGATAAAGATGAAAATGAAGGGAATTTTATCCATAGTTTTTATATGTTTTAGTTAGTTTTGTAAGCACACAATACAGTTTCAGTTAGTTATCGTTTTTTTCTTTTAATTCTAGTTTTTATTTAATTCAGTTAACGAAAATGTTGTTACAATTCTAGTTTTTGTCATTTCATTAGTTTTCATTAACGATAATAACCTTGGTACTCGCATGTGGGCAGTACGGTGGGGGATGCGTGCATGTTGGTTGGACAAACCAGACAAACCGGCAGCTTTCGGACAGGTGTGGACAAGGGCAATTAACCGACAATTAATAATTTAATCGAGCAAATTCTTAATCAATTAATTGTTTACATCCCTAGTACAAATACACAAATAAATGAACCAAAGACTAATAAAAGCAGGTTTAGATAAATATGAGCCCTTTAAGGTAAGTATTGATCTTGTTGTTCTTCAGCCTCAAAATATCGTAGTCGTCCTTGGACCTCCACCCTGGACCAGCGTGGTTCCTTCATGCTTTTGGAGGTGAATCTGTAAAATCCAGTCCTTCACACCCATAAATCCACGAGTGCATTTGGGTCGGCGTTCTCTTCCAGATGGACGACCACGTGCCGAGGTGGAGTCGTGTTTAGATCCTCCATGTTTATTGGCCGTCTTCGTGGGCTTTCCCTGGGGCACCTGCCGCTTTCATCTAAAAGCAGAGGAACGAGGGGATTTCATTTTCTACAACTTCAATCCCCGTGTCTGACACATCTCTTAAAAACTTTCCTCTAAATCTTTCACGAGGCGCCGGAGGCCGACGCCGTCATCTCCAACACATCTGAGATATTCACAGTTTAGGTTCTGATCCGAGATGGTTTCCAGCGGAATATAAAGATCCTGCAGGTTCTAGTCGGAGCACTCTATGTATGTCAGCGATGCCTTTTCCAGATGCTCCATGAGGGGGGTTGGGTGTTTTTTTTTTTTTTTCTTCTGTATGGCTTCCCAGAGGTGGAGGTGGAGTGGGCGGATGCGCTGTCAGTCAAAGTGTGGGCGATTCCAAAAGCTAATCTCCATCCTCTGCGCCCGAAACGCTCCGAAAATCCAATCCCGCTTCAATACAGCGACTGTTCCCACTTATGTAACAGCCAGAAATAAACAGTGGAGCTGGAATCACATGGAGTTTATGGCAGAGAATGAAGTTTGAGGAAATCATCTGGGGTTTGGATGTGGATCAGGTTCATCTACTGAGAAAGACGGCAGAATGAGGTCGATGTTGAATCAAGAAGAGCTGGTTGAGGGTCAGCGCAAGACATAATCGCCTTCGTTTACGTGGTTTTTCACTTAAACATCAGTACACGTATGTTAAAAAAAAAAAAAAAAAACTGCCTCTGATTCCTGTCATGTTTTTTCACTGGCAGATTTTAAAATTATATAAAAATACAATTACATTTTATGATCGGTCTTCGTTTTTGTTGTTTTTTTTTGTTTTAGTGCCAATTTTGTCCATTTTATTGAATATTTTATGTATTATTATTGTTATTATGTACATGTGCAGCCATGATGACGCAAATATGTAAATAAGATCTTGTTTTATTTTAAATTCTAATTCTTTATTATATAAATATTTATATAAATACCAAATCGCTTATTTTTCTCTTTATATTTTCATTTTTCACTTGTTTGTTTTTTTCTTTTTCTCTGCACTTGCTTGTTTATCTTATCATACCTAGCCTTATCTTATCTTACCTTATTGTATCTTATCATACCTTATCTTATCTTACCCTATCATACCTTACCTTATTTTATCCTATCATACCTTATCTTATCATACCTTACCTTATTTTATCATACCTTACCTTATCCTATCATACCTTATCTTATCTTACCTTATTTTATCCTATCATACCTTACCTTATCTTATCTTACCTTATCATACCTTACCTTATTTTATCCTATCCTATCATACCTTATCTTATCTTATCTTATCTTATCTTATCTTATCTTATCTTACCTTACCTTATCATACCTTATCATACCTTATTTTATCCTTTCACACCTTATCTTATCTTATCTCATCTCATCATACCTTACCTTATCTTACCAGCTTCAAAGTTTTCATTGACTTTATTATTCTTTTCATTTCCATTATAAGAACATACTTTTTTTTTTTTTTAGCTAAAACAAATCTTAACATGTATAATTCCACGTTTTCCTCTTATATGAATACATGAAGCTGCTGAAGTTCAATTATTTACGTAAAAAAGTGAGAGAACCGCAGTAAAAATCCTACGCAGCGTCGCAGGATTGAGCGTGTAATTGTTGGTGGTTTTAATGGGAGCTCCTCAGGCGACACCGCACTAACCCATTTATACCGTTTAGTGGTGACAGACTATTTACGGACGCCGTGGAAGCAGCTCAGCCTGATGCGGACGTAGATGGATTGTGCATAACACGGCGTCTGAAAAGTGTTGAGTTCACCTGGCTTTGAGGCGCTTGTTTGCTACCGGTTTTGGGTTTCATCACCGGGTTCCGTGTCATGTTTTGTACATCAAGAAGATTTCCAACACTTACCACAACTTACATCATACGTCCACTTCAGCAAAAGAGGATAAAAGTGCAGCATCAGTGAGCGATCCCAGTGTTTTTACACGCTAAGCCTGCCTATTAAATACCCCCGAAGAAAAAAAAAGAAAAAAAGACTTGATAAGCTTGATTCTAAAAACACAGACGCGTGGGATGAGATTTCATTTACTTTTCTGGCTTTTTACGTCTTCAACGACTAACGCAGATGTCAGTGTGTTTAGGTTTTTCCATGGAGATTTATACGGCGGGGAGTATTTGTCTGTTATTGCTCCGGTCAACGCTGTAATCCAGCATCGACAGCAGAAGGCGATAAAAAGGCCGATATGTAAACGACGGTGATGAACGGTGGCGGCAGATGGAGGACCTGCTTCAGACTGTGTTTACCCACAGGCATTAAGGCGGTAAATCTACTGAAGCACAGTCCGAGATCTGAAATGAGATGACTGTCGCATAGAGGAAACGAACACGTCACGTAAAAGTCACATACTTTCTGCTTTTCGAGTGTTTTAGGGTCATTTAATGGAGTATTTTGTTGAGTTTTTGCTGATTTTGTTACTAATTTGGTTAATTTTTCATTTGTTTTCTTCATGTTTTGCTCATTTTGGTATTTCTTTTGTTCAGTTACACTGATTTTTGTTCATAACTTAGTTTTGGATGCTTTTATTTTATTTTGTTCATAAAAGTTTGCTGAGTTGGTTCACATTGGGCTCATTTGTTCCTTTTTGTTCATAATATGGAGGGTTTTTGTTTTCATTTTGACTGCTACCTTTAAGGGTCCAAAGTAATAGTAGTAGTAGTAGTAGTAGTAGTAGTAGTAGTAGTAGTAGTCATCTTACTACTAGTTTTACTACTCGTAGTCCTACTACTCCTACTATTACATCCTACTACATCACAGTACTACTTCTACTCCTATTTGTCCTACTACTAGTACTTCTACTACTACTACTACAACTACTACTCTTTCTACTATTACTACTACTACTACTATTCATCCTACTACTACTACTAGTTCTACTACTCCCACTCTTCCTACTACTACTCATCCTACTACTACCACTACTCCTACTACTACTACTACTATTCATCCTACTATTGCAAGTACAACTCATACTACTACTACTCATCCTACTACTACTACTTGTACTACTACTACTCATCCTAGTACTACTCATACTACTACTACTACTACTACTCATACTACTACTACTACTTATCCCAGTACTACTCATACTACTACTACTACTCATACTACTACTACTCATCCTACTACTACTAGTCCTACTACTACTACTACTACTACTACTACTCATCCTACTACTAATACTTCTACTAGTCATCCTACTACTAATACCCCTACTCATCCTACAACTACTACTTATGCTACTACTACTCATCCTACTATTACTACTACTAATACTTCTACTACTACTCATCCTACTACTAATACTTCTACTACTCATCCTACTACTAATACTTCTACTACTACTAGTCATCCTACTATTACTACTACTAATACTTCTACCACTACTCATTCTACTACTAATACTTCTACTACTAGTCATCCTACTACTAATTCTTCTACTACTCATCCTACTACTACTACCTCTACTCCTCCTCCTCCTGCTACTACTACCACTCCTCCTCTTCCTCTTCTTCCTCCTCCTCTTCTTCCTCCTCCTCCTCCTCCTCCTCCAGCAGATCCATCCTCTCCATGTGTGTGTCCTTCACCTCATCCAAACCTCTTCTTCTACAGTTCATCCACTGTCCGTCCTCTGCTCATGTCTGATGGTCATAATATTATAACAGATGTAAATATTCATTTCTGCTGGTGTTGCCCTCGTGTGCACTGCTTTCTGTTTTCACACAGTGGAATAAAAGTGTTGAAAAGCAGCACTACAAAACCTTTTCTGGCCTGTTTCATCTTCCACGTCTCTGTCGATCATGTATGACATATGAGCCGCTTTTACCAGAACAACACCACACGGGAAAGACAAATGCATGTGTTGCCATGGTAACAGTCAGTTTCATCCACCAGTGGTCTGAGCGGACATGAAATGAGGGAAACGTGGGTCATAATTTGTGGTTTAAGAGAGGAGGAAAACTGAACTGTTGGCTTTGACAGAGGTCTGTGCTCATGTTGGGAGTCTGTAAATGTAGCTTGTTTGGCTGAGAGCTGTCGAATTTTCTGCGTTAGTAAAGACTTGTCTTAGTTTAGCCCTGGGATGTTAAACCTTTTTTTTCCCGGGGGTGGGGGCACATTCAGGCCAATTTGATCTCAAGTGGGTCAGACCAGTTAAATAATAACATAATAGCATGTAATTAAGGACAACTCCACATTTTTGTCTTGTTTTAGTGCAAAACAATAACATTAAATCATACAAATATTTACATTTACAAACTATCCAAACAAAAACACGTGAAAAACCTGGAAAAACTGAAATTTCTTGAGAAAAATAAGTGCAATTTTGACAATAATATAATGTTTTACTTAAAGGTGCGGGAGACTTTCATGACCAATTTTTCATCAGATCTGTCAAACCTCAGTCATATCCTCAGTACCGTGAATCTGTAAGTGTTTCTGTGATTACTCACCTGAATCTCTTGCATTACGGTGAACAATTCTGAAGTGCCATCCACCATAAACAAACCATGTGTTTACAAATAGAGCCGGGAGGGAACTCTGGCATCTTAGGAATTTTGTCGCGACATGCACTGTGGGAAACGATGGCACTAAGAAACTGTTCACCGTAATGCAAGAGATTCAGGTGAGTAATCACAGAAAGACTTACAGATTCGTGATACTGAGGATATGACTGAGGTTTGACAGATTCGATGAAAAATTGATCACGAAAGTCTCCTGCACCTTTAAAGGTAGGGTATGAGATCCTGGAAAACGGTTCAAGCAGGCAACATTTTGAAAATACACAATTCAAAAGTCCAAACCCCTTCTTCAGACTTTCCCCCCAAAAGCCACACCGAGGATTCACGAGCACTGCACAGCATCAATCTGCCTACCCCCACCCCCAGCACTGGGGGGGGGGGGGGGGATTTTAAGCAATATAGTAAAAAAAAATGCTCCAGGAAAATATCTTCTACCCCACCTTTTATATTACAACTGGGCTGTAAATGAGTTCAACACCCTTGACTGTTAATATCATCAATGTAATTTTTGCAAATAGAGGGAATGCACATCTGTCACTTCCCCCCTGGGCCACGCCCCTCTAAGTCAGACTGAGCGGCAAAAACAAACCAGCTCAACATGGCGGAGCACAGCAGTGACTACAGCGAGACCGGGAAAAATGTGGAATATAACATGAAATTAAAGACAATTAGACTGGACATGGATCCATACAAGCTACCAAACAACAAGTGGTCTTCGAACATTGATATGTGGACAGAAATCACCTATCCTGACATTTATATGAACCTGATTTCAACGCCGGGAAAATCCCCAATGCAAAGGCTGAAAGCATCCAAAAGCCAAAGAGTTGTTGACATCCTCACCATCGTTAATTAGAGGATTCCAGCTGGTGGGTGCTTTAATTCAACATACTATTGTTTTGGAGGTTTTGTGTCAGTGCAGACGTATTTTCTTGGCAGTGATTTCTAAGGTAAAGGCCCAGCAGTAGTGCTCACAGTTCACTACTGATTTACTGGAGTTGAACCATTAGTATTGACCCAAGTGAGTGGATGATCTACTGGTACTGTGGAGATTTAAGGAGAGTTCACATCAAATACTTGATACAACACAGCTACAACAGCTTTGTGCTAGAGTACCCCCTTATTTGGAAAACTAGGTTAGCCTCAGTTTAAGCTAGTTTACAAATCATGTAGAGCACAAGGTTCAGAATCACACAATTGAAGACAAAAATGTTTCAGTTCTGAAATATAGAACTAAATGACAGATGCTAACATTAAGAGCTTTACTAAGAAGTAACGTTAGCCAAAACCAGATGTAATTTAAGGTATGATTTTATGCAAGAGTTCAGCATAAATTAACATTACCTGACATGAAATGGCAACCACAAATCCAGTTTTCGTTGTCTGGATTCCAGTTATTTCTACAAATTGCAGCGATCCATCTGCTTCTTCTATCTTTGGCTTTAGGTAGCCGATAAAACGATAGCTCCGAGTGCTTCTTAAACCTATTTGTGCGATCAATAGCACAACAGCTCTTCACCATTTTTTAGATTGTTCTAAAGTTTTCGCAGTATTCAAACCAAAGCCGCTACTCATGTCTTTCTTTCTGCCATTCAGTGGACGGAACCACAGTGACTTCCGCTAGCAGTGACATCACATGCATACCCTCTATTCACCCCCTGGACCTGGCTGGAACCTTTGTTGGGCCTGTTTTAGCCCATGGGCCACATGTTTGACCCCCCTGGTTTAGCCTGTTCATAGGTGAATTAACTCCACACTTTTCTACTCGAAGCATCCAAAAGCTTCATGTTTGACGCTGTTATTACCATCGGATCCACCGTGGCTGAAGACATAACCTCATCCCTCCGCCACCCACTCCCACTCCTCAACACAATCGCCATTGTTTCATCACGTCGACACGGACCGCCTCGTCCCCTCGTCGTCGAAACGCGATCGGGCGGTTAACAGAGGATGGAATGAAGCAAACAGGGATGTGTGGAGTCCCAGAGGGGCGTTTCAGGTCTAGGATATAAACTGTGCTTTTAGGACTCCAGTTCAACCAAGTGGGACAGTGTAAGTGTTTAGGAGGGTTTGGGCTCCTTGTAGACTCATTTAGACTTGAAAGACTCCTCTAGTTGGACTGGGGTGTGTGTTGTAAACGATGCCCCCAGGCCCTCAGTGAAAATCCATATGGACATTCCTCAGCAGTTCCTTTTTTTTTTTTCTCCCTCGTGGAGCTTTTGATGGTGCTGTCAGTTATGGACCCCCATCCCTCGGGTTGAGTTGCCCCCCCCAACACCCCCCCACACCCCCTCACCCTGTGGGACCTTTAGATTCACAGGAGGCGACGGTCGAGTGTTGAAATCAGCCACGGGGATTTACTGCTTTATCGGACGGGTAAGAGGAAACACAAGCTCTGCACAAATTCCTCAGTTTTACATGAAAACTAACTGAGGTTTCAGTGTTCTGCTGGTTTTAGGTCCACGGGGATCACAACTGAAGCTGGAAGTCAATGAAATCAACTCTGAATGGAACGTTAATATTCACCCCAACATGAGGCTTTCAGGCAAAACAGTTGTTTCATTTTCTATTTCATTGTTTTTTTCCTTTTTTACAATGTTTTGTATTATGTTTGTGTCTGAAATAAACTTAACAAACAAACAAGGATGGACTGAAATAAAGGCCAAAGGAAACTGTTAAGAGTTTTTAAATATATGTATGTAAAAAAAAAACAACAACTAGAAAAGCACTCGGAGAGCACAGACCTCCGCCAAGGCAGATCAGCCCCCACCAATCACCACCAAAATTTAATCATTTGTTCCTTGTGCCAGTATCAACATTTCCTGGAAATTTCATCCAAATCTGTCCATAACTTTTTGAGTTATCTTGCTAACCAACCAACCAACCAACCAACCAACCAACAAGTAATCAAATAAATTGCCAAATTTCACCCCAAAAAATGTGCTTTTTTTTTTATAGTTTTTTTTTTTAGTTCTGTCTTGTTTTATTTTTGTTTGTTTTTTCTGCTTTTTTCCTATGTTTTGTATTATGTTTGTGTCAGAAATAAACTTAACAAATAAACAAACAAACAAACAAGGATGTCCTGAAGTAAAGGCCAAAAGTTACTGTTAAGAGTTTTTAAATATATGTATGTATAAAAAATAACTAGAAAAGCACTGGGAGAGCACAGACCTCCGCCAAGGCAGATCAGCCCCCCCCCCCCCCCCCCCCCGATCACCACCAAAATTTAATCATTTGTTCCTTGTGCCAGTATAAACATTTCCTGAAAATTTCATCCAAATCTGTCCATAATTTTTTGAGTTATCTTGCTAACTAACCAACAAACCAACCAACCAACAAACAAACAAACCCCGATGAAAACATAACCTCCCCTGTTCCTTGGCGGAGGTAATAAAATAAATTGCCAAATTTCACCCCAAAAATGTGTTTTTTTGAGGTTTTTTTTTTTCTTTTTTGGTTTTGTCTTGTTTTGCTTTTGTTTGTTTTTTTCTCCTTTTTTTCCCTATTTTTTGTACTATGTTTGTGTCTGAAATAAACTTAAACAAACAAACAAGGATGGACTGAAGTAAAGGCCAAGAGTTATTGTTAAAGTTATTAAATCTGTTCAATAGGTGTGTAAAAAATTAAATAAGATAAATAAAAAAGAGGGTTTTTTTTTTCAAATTTCAAGGCATGTAAGATACAGGTCATACATGATAGTATAAATAATAATAATAATAATAATAATAATAATAATAATAATAATAAAGAGAATACATTTAAAAAGAAAGTCACTTAATTTTAAAGCAGACTGATCAATAAAATGAAGCAAATAGAATCAACAGAGGAAAATTATTAACAAAACTGACAAAAATGATCAACTAGCTATATGAGAAAAAGATAAAACACATGACTAAAATGAAAAGTTATAAAAATATCAAGAAAATGCACAAACAGAAGGAAAATTATTAACAAAACAAACAAAAATCAACCATATTATGAACAAAACGCAACAAATGAGCCACACATGAACAAAATCAGCTAATTTATCAACAAAATGAATAAAAATCATCAAAAATGTAACTTATCAACAAAATAACACAAAACAAAATAAATAACAAAATGAGCCCCCCCCCTAAAAAATGGAGAAAACAAATTTAAAAAAATGAACCAAATGAGCAAAAACTCAAAACAATCAATGAAACATAAAAAGATGTATATAAAAGAAAGAAAGAAAAAAGTAGATAGATAGATAGATAGATAGATAGATAGATAGATAGATAGATAGATAGATAGATAGATAGATAGATAGATAGATAGATAGATAGATAGATAGATAGATAGATAGATAGATAGATAGATAGATAGATAGATAGAAAATTATTAACAAAACTGACAAAAATGATTAAATCGCTATATGAGGAAAAATAAAATTGACTAAAATTTCAAGAAAATTAACAAACAAGAGAAAATGTAGTTAAAAAAATTCACAAAAATCAGCTATGTCAAAAAAAAAAAGAACAAATGAGCTGCATATGAACAAAAACGGTGA
Organism: Sphaeramia orbicularis; assembly: GCF_902148855.1. Taxonomy (NCBI): domain Eukaryota; kingdom Metazoa; phylum Chordata; class Actinopteri; order Kurtiformes; family Apogonidae; genus Sphaeramia; species Sphaeramia orbicularis. The sequence continues at coordinate 39,101,726 of NC_043976.1, read as the reverse complement.
ACTTTTATCAACAAAATGAATTGAACTTTTAGATTTTTATTCACGAAAACACGTTGAATTTGCGTTTTCTTGTGCATGTATGTGTACTTGTTTTCCTGACAAATACACACATAATATTACAGTTTTAATTCATTCCCTATAGGTTGTTTCAGTTCTGTTGTTGTATGTTTTCTTCAGTCCGTCAGCTGTTCCTCTTATTTTACGTTAGATGTACAGGGGCAGCAGGGCAGGATTTCATGGGTGGACGGTGCACATGTGTTTCCTGGGGGGCTGTGGTGGGTTTGATGTGATGCGGTTTGATGTGGATCTACCTGGGCGCCCATGATGCCCTTGGATTTGACCTTGAGTATTAGCCTCCACACGGAGCAGATTAGCAGGAAAATGATAGTGTTATGTAAGTACAACACACCAGGAGAGGTGTTTCATCCATGCAGTTTGTCCTCAAACACATGTTTATGTGCATCTTGTTGAATCTTATCTTTACGTTTATTCACTTTTACATTAATCCACACCTGTTTAAGTCTTAATCGTCAAGTTGAGTCCTTTTTAACCCCGCCCCACCCCCTCGAAGGGGAGGAAAGGGGTATTTGTTTGTTTGTTTGTAAACACTCTAGCGGCAAAACTATTGGTTGAATTCATACCAAATTTAGTTTATAGATTACCAAAGATCCAGAATAGATCTCATTACACTGTAAAAAAAAAACAAAAAAAAACAAAAAAAAAAAAACTATTATTCTGGCAGCAGGGGTGCAGTAAAAATACTGTTAAATAATGGAAAATAACCATCTCATAAAAATACGGTAATTTTCCAAAATATGTGAAAATATGTGGGAAAAAAAATTAAAATAATGAACAAATACAAAAGGAAGGACTGACACTGGCTCACCACATACTATCACATACACAAACATTTACATCGCATTTAATATTTTACATTATTTATCTTTACACTGTAAAAAAAACCTGTAAAAAAGAAAAAAAAAAAAAGAAGGTAATATTCCGGCAGCTGGGGTGCCAAAAAAATACTGTTAAATAATAATCTCATAAAAATACAGTAATTTTCCATAATTAAGATACATTTTTTTGCCCTAACTTTACATCAGATTTTGCTTTTTTTTTTTTTTTTTTTTTTTACTTTTTAATGTTTAATAAAGAATATTTACATGTATTAAAACAATCAAATTACCTATAAATATATATAAATAATTTTCAATGAGACTCAGTTGTCCAATCCACTGATATAAACTGTATTTGGACAGTTTATCAGTGCTTATACATTCACAAAAATACATTTATTCAACATTTTTGTTGTGAAACCTCCCATAATTACACAAGATATTTGTCAATTAACAAACAAGTCTTGTTAAACTTACAAAACAAATACTTCTTTTACGGTTAACTGTCAGTAATTTTATCTCGTTTTATTTATTTATTTATTTTTAACAGTATTAAACTTTAAATTAACAGTGTAATCTCATAAATAGAAAAGAAATATTTGTGAAATTCCAATACATTTGCAAATGTATTTTAACTATTTTTCTGTGGAAAAAAAAAAAGAATTCTTTTCAAAAATCATCTTAAAAATACAGGAAAAATCTGTAAAATAAACGGTAAAAATTCGGTTCAATTACAGATTTTTTTTTACAGTGTACATTTTGGGAACAGTAGGTCAAAGTTTCAAATTTTAGCTATTTTTAAAATCTTTTTTTTTCCCATTTACTTGCAATCGGTGAAATTTCAAATGTCTGTAGTTGTCTCCATGTTATGCAACTATCATCATTTATAACTGAAGTGTATTAACATTTTCTGGTCCAACACATAAATCCTCCACAACAGACTCCATACACAACATACTATACCGTTACTTTACTACTTATAGAATCCATAATTCATCCACTTTCTGCTACATCCCTTCATCCCTTCACATCATTAAACATAAAGACGTCTTTTTCCTCTTTCTCTTTAACATTTCAACCTAATATGAACCCTCTGTGCACCATCTGATGGACTTTTAAAACTTTTTTCCAGCTCCGCTCCACTTCACTTAATGTTTTTTCCAAACGTCCAAAGCTCTAGAGTGTATTTATGTGCAGCTACAGTATGTTTCGGACTGCATCTGTCAAAAAAAACACTGAAAACATAATGTAAACAGGGTTTTCGAGAGGCAGAGGATTCCGGCTGTAGTATGAATGCGGCGCAGCAGTGTTTGATGAGCGCCGCTGTGAGTGAAATGATGCAGACAAGAAAGACTGAGCACAAAACCTGACGTGCACTGCATCACAAACAGCTATACGTCTCTATATCCACATGCTAATTATGTATTATGGCCCTTAATGAGCCATGACGCTGATTGCCAAACATTAGCTGGTTTCTCGCTCTGAGCCAATCAGACTTTTATTGGATCCTCGCGATGTGGTCGGAATTTTAGAGCGACTGCATCTGTAACAGGCGCCCACAAAAACCACCAGTGGACAACCCTCTATCGGGCAAGTGACTGTTTTTGGTCATTTCCACAAACATTAAATATGTTGCCGTTATATACTATATAGATTATATACTAGTCTCTTTGGTGTTTTTTTTTTTTTTTTTTTGTTAATATTTAGAAAATTTGAAAAAAAAAAAAATTTAAGAAAATAAACATATTACGTATTAACCCTTAAATGCATTAATGTCTGGACCATAAATGGGTCAAATATGACCTGCATTAAAAACCAGTGTGTTTTTATGCCACTTTTGTCATTTAGTCTTATTAAAAATAATAATTTGAATTATATTTTGGTCCACAAAAGAATGATTTCATGTTTTTTTTTTTTTTGGAGTATTAGATAGTAGTAGATTTTTTGTATATATTTTGAAAATTTGAAATACAAAGTTATATACAGACGCAGAAAAAAACTATTAGACCACCCCTTTTTTTCTTCAATTTCTTGTTCATTTTAATGCCTGGTACAACTAAAGGTACATTTGTTTGGACAAATATAATGATAATAACAAAAATAGCTCATAGTAGTTGAATTTCAGAGCTGATATCTATCTGTTTTCCATGTTTTCTTGATCATAACCAAAATGACTTCAGTTCTTACATCAATATCTATGGCATTGTACTGACAAAAACAGTGCTTTTAGACATTCCATGTTTTCTTTTCTGTCTGTTTTAGTCACATGATACACACAGGAGTTAGGACTGGATTGCATAACCACTGTTTTTGATGACTTTTGATGGTCTAATATTTTTTTTCCACGTCTGTATATATCTTTGTATTTCAAATTTTCAAAATATATACAAAAAACCCCACTCAAAAAAAAAAAAAAAAAAAAAGTCAAACATGAAATCATTCTTTTGTGGACCAAGATGTAATACAAATTATTATTTTTAATAATAATAATAATAATGGATTGGATTTATATAGCGCTTTTCTAGACACCCAAAGCACTTTACATTAACCCATTATTCATTCGCTCTCACATTCTCCCTCTGGTGGTGGTAAACTACATCTGTATCCACGGCTGCCTTGGGGCAGACGAGCAGTAGCGTGACTGCCAGTTTGCCCCTCTGACCACCACCGAACATTCATACACCAGTGTGGGTGGCACTGGAGGCAGGGAGGGTGAAGTGTCTTGCCCAAGGACACAACGGACTAACTAGGACAGAGCGGGATTCGAACCACCAACCCTTTGGTTATTGGACAACCCGCTCTACCACCTGAGCCACAGCCGCCAAGATTAAATGACAAAAGTGGCATAAAAACACCCTGGTTTTTAATGCAGGTCATATTTGACCCATTTATAGTCCAGACACTAATGCACTGAAGGGTTAATATGTAATATGTTTATTTTCTTTCTTTCTTTCTTTCTTTCTTTTTTTCAAATTTTCTAAATATTAAAAAAAAAAACACACCAAAATTGCTAAAAATGTAAAAATAAATAAATCAAGTAAAACAAATATTTTAAACATGAAATCATTCTTTTGTGGATCAAAATGTAATACAAATTATTATTTTTAACATGACGAAATGACAAAAGTGGATCATTTTGACCCATTTATGCCCCAGACACAAATGCTTTTAAGGGATGATATTTAAAGGTGATATTTTGCTTTTTTTTAATGGAATTATGCATTTCTAAACATTTCCCTGTGGTCTCCATAAACTGTAAATGCTCTGCTTGGGTCTGAATTCTTCATTCATTCAACTCCACAGGTCCATCTTCAACCCTATTTCTGAGTAATGACACTAGAAAGGTGGTTTGGAGCGCTGGCCCTTTAAATGCACAAGAGCCACTTCAGGCCCCGCCCCCTCCAGGTTGTTGACTGTGCTGCTCTGTCCCGTTTAAACCAACAACTGAACATTTTCGGTAATCGGCTCCAAGTTTGGACATATTTTCAGTTTTTACTACAACTGCTGCTGCTGACAAACAATTATGTCGAACTGGAGAAATGTTCGTCTGAAGTCTGGACCTTATATGTGCAAATGTGGAGTCGTAACTAGTTATAAAATGTAACAACTTATGAAGGAATTAAAACAGGTTGTAGAAATCCACTCAGTTTTTGCCGGAATCAATATAAAGATATCTTTGCAGCAGCTGGAGGGTTCAAATTCAAACTGTATGAACTATTAGGGTCCAAATACACAAAGAAATGAAGCACAGACTAAGAAAAGTGGGTTTAGACAAATATGAGCCCTTTAACGGTTAATAATCCATGTATCATTCGTTCATTCGTTTTTCAAATAAAACCAAAAATCAAAAAAACAAAAAAAAAAAAACACGTTTTTTTGTTTTTCATTTTCAAAACCACAATGAAAAGCAGATAATGGTTCATTTTTCCATTTTCTGATTTTGTGCTCAAATGAAAAATGGAAAAAACGGATAACGACCGTTTCATCCGGTTTTGCTATTTTCAGTATAGTTAAGTTGTCTGACCCGGAAGTAGTCATTACGAGAGAAAAAATAAACAAACGGAATTTTCCGAATTAACGAGATACTGTTTTCTGAAAAATCTTTAAATCGGCTGTGTTTTTCTGAATTCAGAAAAACAGAGCCGAATTATTTTTTTGTGTGAATGCAATACGCTTCTGTACTTGTCAAACAGCTGCTAATTTATATCAAAACATTCCTTCAGTCCAGCCATGATTCCGTTTGTTTATTTTTTCCCTTGCAACGACTACTTCCAGGTCAGACAACTGAACTATACTGAAAATAGCAAAATCGGATGAAACGGTCGTTATCCGTTTTTTCCATTTTTCATTTGAGCGCAAAATCAGGAAATGGAAAAACAAACCGTGATCAGTTTTTCCTTCTGGTTTTGAAAATGAAAAACAAAAAAAAACCACTCATTTTTTTGTTTGATTTTTGGTTTTAAATTGAAAAACGAATGAACGAACGATACACGGATTGTTAACATGTAAATGTTTGTTTTGTCATGTTTCAGCTTGTGAGAAAAGTGTATATTTCTGGTTTCATTTGGCTTTTATTGAATATAGTCTGGAAATATAAGACGTGTTGGTGTTGAAAAACTTGATAGACTTTCATTTTAATGTCGTACTGTTGCTGATATTGGTGAAGAAACAAAAAAGTAAAAGCGAAAACACGATGTAAGTTTCGACTGTGAGGCTGCTCAGATCAGCCCGTCACCTGTCGTGGTCTGACTTGTGTGTGTTTGGTGTGGTCGACTACAGTTAGAGTGTTTCCCTCTTTTTATTTCATGTTTATGTGATGAGTTGAAGTGAGAAAACCCTAGAGGAAGTGTCCACCGAACAGCTGTTTCCTACTCTGAACTGGTTTTCGGTGGAACTCGTGGGTTCATACAGTAACTCTATTAAAGTCAGTGGAGTTTAAATGAAAATACTGACAGAAATGATCCGATCGAGTAAAACCAGGTCCTGAATCACAGTTTTCTCATTCAAATATGTCGTTTTTGGAGGTTTATTCTGCGTGGGATGCTTTTTGTCGCTTTTACCTGACTACAAAACTGCATTTTTGCGTCATTTTGGACAGTATTTTGACAATATGTGAACCACATTTTGCAGACTGTGCATTCATCTGTGACGCTGCAGTGTTTTCCGGTTAATTAATCTGAGTTTTCTAATGAACCAAGACTGTTTTTGACCTTGTGGTGTGACTCTAAATTAGACTCGCTGCACAACAGACCAGCATTCAGCACATTTACGGTATTTTACGCTCGCTTTATGTCATTACATCACAGTACTCTGATTACATTTTAGTAGAGTTTGTGTAAAGTACGTACAGGAAGAGGACGTCGATTCATTTATGTTATTAAAAACACAAGAGGTTTTTATTATAATAATAAATACAGGAGATGGAACCAGACAAAAATGATGTAGAACACATAAGAACATGAAGAAAAAAACATCTAACAAGACCAAACTGATGTAAAAAAAAATAACCTTTGGAGATGGAAAAATATCATTTTTTAAGGGTCTCTTAGTAGAAATGTGTGGGAATTACTGTCATGGATCTACTTTTTTTTTTTTAATCATTTTGTATAATTTTTCTCTTGTTATGTGTCTATAATTTTGTGTTTTTTTTTTTGCCTTTTTACACCTCAGCTTATAAGCTCTAAATATATAAACTCCTTCACAGAACACTGGTCATCTTCTTTAGTTAGCTAAATTAATCCACATAGTATATTATTTCCATATATATTATCCTCTGCTAATTGCTCAGCCTTTAAAAAACAATGTAATTTCACTGGACTATGTAACACATTACTATTTTTAGGTGATAATCACCCATTTACAGGAGAAAAAATAGCTTTTGGAGACGGAAAAACTCATTTTTTAGGGTTTTTAAGTAAAAATGCGTGGGAATATTTGCCATAGATCTACATTTTTACTGATTTTTATATAATTTTGCATCATTTTTCTCTGTTGTGTGTCCATAATTGTATGTTTTTTTTCTTTTTACACCTCTACTCATTAGCTCTACATATATAAACTCCTCCAGAGAACACCATTCTTCTTCTTTAATTAGCTAAATTAATCCACATACCATATTATTCCCATATATTATATATGTTCCTCTGCTCATTGGTGACCTAACTTAGACTGTAAATGTGGGACACACATCAGTCAAACACCATTTTCTTTTGCTTTTTCCTCTAATCTGTAGGTTTTAAATGACCTTAATAACATCTTTTCAACAGAAATTTGATAATATTTTCCCTCATTGTGCATCCTCCTGTATTCAGCCTTTAAAGAAACAATGTAATTTCACTGGACTATGTAACGCATCACTATTTTAGGCAATAATCAGTCATTAAGGGGCAAAAAAATAGCTTTGGAAGATAGAAAAATAATTTTTTTAGTGTCTTTAAGTAAAAATGTGTGGGATCACTATCACAGATCTACATTTTTACAGATTTTTATATGATTTTGCATCATTTTTCTCTGTTGTGTGTCCATAATTTTATATTGTTTTGCCTTTTTACACCTCTACTCATAAGTTCTACACATATAAACTCCTCCAGAGAACACCATTCTTCTTCTTTAATTAGCTAAATTAGTCCACATATCATATTATTCCCATATATTATATATGTTCCTCTGCTCATTGGTGACCTAACTTAGACTGTAAATGTGGGACGCACATCAGTCAAACACCATTTTCTTTTGCTTTTACCTCTAAACTGTAGGTTTTAAATGACCTTAATTCCATCTTTTCAGCAGAAATTCGATAATATTTCCCCTCATTGTTCATCCTCCTGTATTCAGCCTTTAAAAAACAATGTAATTTCACTGGATATCTGAACACATCGCTATTTCAGGTGATAATCAGTCATTTAGAGGCAAAAAAATAGCTTTTGAAGATGGAAAAATAATTTTTTTAGAGTCTTTAAGTAAAAATGTATGGGATCACTATCACAGATCTACATTTGTACTTATTTTTATATCATTTTGCATCATTTTTCTCTGTTTTGTATCTGCAGTTTTATGTTGGTTTTATTTTTGCCTTTTTACACCTAAACTCATTAGCTCTACATCTATAAACTCCTCCAGTGAACACCATTCTTCTTTAATTAGATAAATTATTCCACGTCACATTATTCCCATATACTGTATATTTTTCTCCTAATCGCCCCCCTATCGAACCCAGACTCTAAATTTCAGTGCAGCACCATTTTCTTTTGCTTTTACCTCTAATCTGTAGGTTTTAAATGACCTTAATTCCATCTTTTCAGCAGAAATTCGATAATATTTCCCCTCATTGTGCATCCTCCTGTATTCAGCCTTTAAAAAAACAACATCATTTCACTGGACTATGTAACACATCACTATTTTTAGTTGATAATCAGTAATTTAGAGGCAAAAAAAGAAAAAAAAAAGAAAAAGCACCCGAGCTGCAGAAAAGCGCACTACAAAGCAGAGTGGTGGAAACTGGGACAGTCGCTGTGTTAGTGTGAAAAAGCGATACAACTGCTCAGTCGTGTGGGTTCAGAATTCATCACCCACTTCTGAGGAGGAGGAGGAGGATGATGATGCTTCTTCTTCGTCCGCTCAGCTTCTAAACATCTCGTGTCTCGCGTCTCCGGTCCAATACGATGGGATGTCGAGGGTTTAACGGATGCAGAAAACGATAGAAAGTGATGGATACGTAGTGACGTGCACCTGCTTCCTGACAAACCCACGTCCGCTGTGATCCTGTCCCTTTCATCTCTGCACACACGTCCCTCATGTTGCTGTAATTGCTCTGGTGCAGGTTTATTAGCCTCCATCAAAGCCCCCCCACCCCTCCCCATCCTCCCCCCCTCCCCTGACCTCTGTTTTATCTGAACAAACGACATGTGAACTGTTCATCTCTGCAGTCAGTGATGGATCTGTGTTTGTTCTGACACAATGAAAAGGTCATTAACCCTTTAGGTGCTGGAGTTTTTTTTCATAGAGTATTCAATTTTATATTATCAAACATAATATTGAACATTTGAAATTGAATACGGACATTAGATATGATGACATCTAATACCAAGATTTCAAAAAGCTGCATCTTGGACGTGTTTAGAGATAAAGTCATACTGTAAAAGAGAAAAATATTGGCAATGACCCAAAGTTTACGATGGGGTTAAATTTTTTTTTTTTTTTTTTTTTAACAATTAACATTGAACAGTAAATATACATAATAGTACACAACAACAAGAGTAGAAAGTTCCATAATTCACAAAATCGTTTACATTATACAGAGAAATGCATGTAAGACATTAGGAAAGAAAAAATAAATAAATAAAAATAATAAAATCAAATAAATAAATAAAAATATATAAACATATGTTATAAAAATAAAAAAAAAATGCTCAAGGAATCAATAGAAATTAAACAAATTGAATAAGATTATACATTTGACATATTTTTTTTGTTTAATTTGCTCTAGAATTTATACTGTTTCTTAAATTGTCTACGTAATTGGAAAAAAGGGCTTTGAAAACAGTGATGTTTGGACGTTGATGTGCATGATGGGAGTAAATGTACTCATCTAATTTGCATATTGTGACGTCACACAGCAGCGGCCATATTGGATTGAGTAACTTTTAGTAAAATTGAACATATTTACATGGAAATTTTCTTTGTGTTTTTTTTTTTAACATCTTTTCCTTAAAATAAATGAACTAAAATGTTAATAGAAAGTAAAATGCACTTAGTTTTAGTAACTTTTTAGACAAATCTGTTCACATCTATCCAAACTAAATAAACTTAACTGACTAAACCAGCTCAGGACCACACCTTTAAACTGGATTTTTGTCTTCACTTTAAATAGAAACATGCCCTGAAATGGTGTTAGGACTGAAGGGGCACATGTTCACCATCTATTGGTGGTAGGTGGTCACAAGGTTCAGTAACTATCTGGAGCTATGGTCCGTTTCACTCAGCTATGTTACTTGTTGCAGTAGTGACACTTTGGCGCTTAAAGGGTTAAGCACCTCAGGTAATGTATTCACATATCAGATATTCATAAAAACAGATATTTCACATCCATTTATTATTTTTGTCGATTTGATTAAATGATTATTTGAATTGCCAAAAAATATAAAAAGAAACAGCTTGTCCTTTATCGTGGAACCAGTAAAAAAAAAAAAAAAACTGTATAAAAGTAAAGGATACATAAACAAGTGGTTCCAGGCACAACAAACCCCGCCCCTCGCACATATTGTAGCTTATTTTGGCATCGATCCAGCTGATGTCATCATGTCTATGCATGTGGGGATGTCAGCATATCAACTGCCTCTATAAATGTGCCAAGTTTCAAGTAAATTGAAACAAAATTGATGTTTTTATAGACGTGTGAAATTTTGCCCATTATAAGTAAATGGGAGGAAAAAAATACGTAAAAAATTCATAAAAAATTTGAAGTTCGACCTACTTTTCCCAAAATGTGATGACATCTATTCTGGGTCACTGGCAATCTATAAACCAAATTTGGTATGAATTCAACTAATAGTTTTGCTGCTACAGACATGTGAAATTTTGTCCATTATAGGTAAATGGGGGAATTTTTTTTGTTTTTTTAGTTCATAAAAAATTAGAATCTTGACCTATTTTTCCCAAAATGTAATCAGATCTGTTCTGGGTCACTGGCAATCTACAAACCCAATTTGGTATGAATTCAACCAATAGTTTTGCTGCTAGAGTGTAAACAAACAAACTGAATCAAAAACAACATCCCTTGCTTCCCCTTATTACCGCATTCATTAACCCTTTCATGCACAGTGGTCACTCCAGTGGACAGTTCTTCTACAGCTGTTCTCTTGTATATTCATGGATTTTGTTGTTTTACTTGCATATCAACCAACACAGTGGACACTTATGCACCATCCCATAATACACTGCAATTCATACCATTACTGTAACATTCCTGTTCTTGATAAACCTGATCCGCAGAAACATATTTGAGTGTAAATCAGTTGTTAGTTGTTATTAGACTGTAATTAGTTTGTTTGTTTTTTTAAATTGTTGTGTTTTGTTGTTTTTTGCATATTATTTGAGTGAGTAATAACTACTATTATAGTATGTTAAAATGTGAGAAAACATCAGATTAGCAACATTAAAAAAACATTTATTTCATAGTTTTCACACAGTATGACAGTAAATACATGTTTCTTTGCTTCAAAAATTAAACACATGGTGTCCAGCTGAGTGGACATTTGTGTAACTCCATGAAAAATAGGTTCATAAAAAAAAAAAAAAATTCAATCACATTGTTTTTTTCATGCCTAAACAGGAATAAAAACACTCAGGAAAAAAATCTTGATTAAGGTTCTCATAATTCGTGCATGAAAGGGTTAAATAACACCGACATTTTTTTTAATCTCACGTTAATACCGTTTTATTCCAACTCCTATTCTTCTGCCTCTGCTTGTGTGCGTGTAGCGATTAGCTCGGCAGATAGACAACAGGTTTCCCAAGAAAAGCTGGACGCCGAAAACTTCTGTCCAAATCTTTTACTGTTGACTCACTGTAAAACTGCAACATACAAACAAAATATGTCTGAGTTCTGTTCATTGTCTTAGTACATTTACATGACATTATACATTTAACCCTTTCATGCACAGTGGTCACTCCAGTGGACAGTTATTCTGCAGCTGTTCTCTTGTATATTCATGGGTTTTGTTGTTTTAGTTCCATATCAGCCAACACAGTGGACACTTACGCACCATCCCATAATAATACACTGACATTCAGACCATTACTGTAACTTTACTGTTCTTGATAAACCTGATCTGCACTAACATGTTTCAGTGTAAATCGGTTGCTTGTTATTGTTATTAGACTGCAATTAACAGGTTTTTTTTTTTTTTTTTTTAAACAAAAAGGTTTTTTATTTGCATATTATATCTCCATGAAATGAGTAATAACTAGTATTAGAGTATGTTAAAATGTGAGAAAACATCAGATTAGCAGCATTAAAAATGTTTTTATTTCATAGTTTTCACACTTTATATCAGTAAATATATATTTCTTCGCTTCAAAAATTAAACGCATGGTGTCCAGCTAAGTGGAACTCAGAAAAAAAAATAGGTTCAGAAGAAAATTTTCAATCGCATTGTTTTTTTCACGCCTAAACAGGAATAAAAACATCCATGAAAAAAAATCTTGATTAAGGTTCTCATAATTCATGCATGAAAGGGTTAAATGAAAGGGAAAAAGATCACTAGCTCGATGCTAACTTGAATGGGAAAATCCAAAGACACGCTAACGATTAGCATTTACAGATTAATTTAAGATTTACAACGTCTTTTTATCCAGCAACAAAGGTTCCCATCAGAGATATTTTATACTATTCATTCTTACAACAACTGAACATAAAATACTCACAGGCAAACGTTTTTGGGGCCATACAAACAGAGTGAAAATTAAAAATTCTCACTTTGTGCAGTAATCTACACCTGGCTTTTCTGCCGCCGTCCATAATAATATACGTTATAATGAGTAAATGTCGTCTAAAATTAACATTTATTTGCAACATAATATAGCAAACTATTACATGATCAAAAACAAAGTAATTTTAGCAACAAAAAAAAAATGTCTGGGGTTGCCAGAAATTTGTGATGTTAAAATGGGGTCACGAGCCAAAAAATATTGGGAACCACTGATATATTGTCTGATGCATATTTTACAGAATACTGTTCTAATTCTAAATAAATAAATAAATAAATAAGTTTAGCCCCTTTTCTGGTTTTCCCTTTGTCTATTACAGTTCGTTCTTACATTTTTTTGTTGTTCTGATGATGTTATTCTTCAGGTTTGTCTGTATTTCTTAGTTTTTTCTCTGAATCCTAGTTTCACATCCTAAAGAACGCTCCTGCATTCATGTGACGGTGACACCACAGTTTATTTTTTACATGTTGCATACAGCAGCTCCTTTTTTTCCCCGTATGTCGTACAGATGTAATCATTGATATTTTTGCTTTGCTGACTGATGAGTTTTTTTTCTTCTTGGAATAAAAACCCTGTCATTTCCTGTGCTGTCCTTCCATGTGACACACTCTTTTCTATTATTACTACGACGGCGTCCGATGGAATGAATACGAGACGTGAGCGTTCAGAAAGTGGCCGTGCAGATGGTCAGTTTTGTTACAGCGAATGCATGTGACTCATGTGTTCACTGAAGCCAAAAAGCACAACATCACGACTCGACTCATCTCCAAAAAAACACCCGCCGGCTCAAACTGGAAGACGTCCAGAGTTGTCCAGAGAACGCCACAGACTGAAAAAAAAAGTGTGTTTGGATTCATAAGCAGAACGAGGGCCAAGTTAGAATCACATCCATGTATGTCTGCAGCACTGACACTATTATATACACTATGTGGACAAAAGTAATGGGACAAGTTGAATTCCGGTGTTTCTGTTCTAACAGAGGTCTGGGATACAAAACAATAATGACAAATGACATAATACAGTTTTATACTGGGACAAACATCGTTGAAGGAAATATTGATGTTTACAAAATACATGGACAAAAATATTGGGACACACCATCCAGTTCATGCTGATTTGAGATAAAAACATCAAACTTCACCAACAATAGAAGACTGGTACAAGACCATCCTGCAAATATTCAAAATAGAAAAAAATTTCTCTGTCAGAATCCAGAGGGATACATTTTTTCATATTTGGAACAAATGGATCAAGTTTGTATCCTCTAACCACCGAAAATTTGAATCACTCCTCTACAAATGTCCTCTTTTTTATAATCTCCCTGTATTTTGTCTTCGTTTTATGTTTTTCTGCAAAAACATATGTAATGTTTAAAGAACCCAGAGGAATTGTAATGCTTTGTTTTTACATGAGAAATACCAAAACTGTAAGCACCCAGTTCATATGTTCGTTTTTTTTTTTTTTTAAACACTATTGTATGTATAAGAAATATGAAAAGGGCTCTAATAGATAATATCTGTATGAATGGTAATGTTGGAGATATTTTGTCGCCTTTTTCAATAATATAAACAAACAAACAAACATCAATATTTCCTTAAAGTTTAATGGGAGGTTTTTCTTCTAAAGTGACATGTGAAGAAAGTAGATGGTTAGTTGAGGAACAAAATTATTATTTACAGTCAAAGCATGAAAAATGTTTCAGAAATTCAAAGGTAGAACATTTAAAATGTGTCATGGGTAAAAAAAAAAAAAAAAAAAAAAGAAGAAGAAAACAAAATCAGTGTTGAGAGAAATTAAGTTAAAACCACGCTGCAAAAAAGGATTTCTAAAAAAGTGAAAAAAAGCCATATTTCTAGAACATTTGTCTTATTTTTCATCTAAACAGAAAACAGCTGATATCCAGCTCAGAGACTAAAATTCCTCATTTAAAGTAATTCTGTCTTAAATGACTGTGATTTTATTTGTTGTACTAAGCACTGTTTGCTAAAAATTCCAGCATTTTCATCTAGTCTTACAGCACATTGTTTTGTTTTTTTTGTGTTTTTTTTGTGTTTTTTTAGTTGATAGACCTTTTTTTTTTTTTTTTTTTTTTTTTTTTTTTTGCTTGTTTTAACAATTCTAGCCAAGAATTTTTTTCTTACCCCTTTGGCAGATGTATTTATTTTTTGCTCAGTATAAGCCAATTTGACCAGATTTAGGAATATTAGGCTGATTCCAGTAGGGCATTTTTTTCAGTGCATCTCTGAGGCATTTTGGAAGCAAAGATAATTTAAACCAAACTAACCAAGTTTCTCTGTTAAGTTGTACTCTGCAAAAAACTCAAAATCCTACAAAGTGTATTTTTCTCATTTCTAGTCCAAATATCTCATTGCACTTAAAATAAGACAGAATCACCTAAAGAGTAACTTTTCAGTGAGATATAAGAACTGATTTTTAGACACTAGATCTCGAAAATCTTATTTCAGGAAATATTACCAAGAAAATCTTTACTTCTTCCACTGGCAGATTTATTATTATTATTATTATTATTATTATTATTATTTTTTTTTTTGCTTTATTCAAGATTTTTGTTTTTGCTAAATTCAAGGTTTTTTTTTTTTCTTAATTCAAATTTTTAAATTCAAATTAAAAAAAAAAAAAATCTGCCAATGGAACAAGTGAAAATTATCTCTGTAAGATTTCTTGAAATAAAATTTTCCAGATCTGTTGTCTAAAAAGTTCTTATATCTCACTGAAAAATTACTCTTTAGGTGATTCTGTCTTATTTTAAGTGTGATGCGATATTTGGACTAGAAATAAGAAAAAAACACACTTGGTAAGATTTAGATTTTTGCAGTGTATGTAAGTAGAGATGTGAATGTACAGGCTAATGCCCCTGTGATCATACTATGTCTATTTGTTTTTTTGTTTATTTGTTTGTTTTGATGCTACCTTTGTCATGATTATGTGCATTTTCAAAATTTTCAATTTATAGCGAACGAGTGATATATTAATGTTGGCTGTTTTATGTCTTGTTTCTGTCACCTGCAGATGAAAAGAAGTTATTTCTACTAATTCTGGCATATTTACATGGGTGTACCAGCAATGTTCATAAATATGCATGGTCCCTATTTAATAAACCAATAAAATAAAACTAAAAAATTAACCAAATCAATGACATTTATCCCAATATAAAACTGTATTATGTCATTTATCATTATTGTTTCGTATCCCAGACCCCTGTTAGAAAAGAAACACCTGAATCCAACGTGTCCACATACTTTTGTCCACTTATTGTGAGTCAGTGTCAGTGCTGCAGACATTCAGTTTAACATATTTTGAAGTATCTTATAGTTGGTCAGTGTAAGTCTATGGGAGCCAGGGCTTTCCAGAGCACCCTCTAGTGGCCGTCAGCGGTACTACACTTAAATATTTTTGCTTTAGTATTGGTTCGACCGCTCTGCTTCAGACGTCGTTACATGATGTTGATCGATTTTCAGTGGATTTGTCAGTTTTCTGTGGTGCAGTCCTTCTAATCAGCTCAGCATTTATTTTCCCATTTGAGCGTTTCAATCGAGCGACCGCAGCCGTTTAATCAAAACTGTGATTAGCGTGATTGCAGAAAACACCTGATTGCATGTGCGGTGTGAAAATGGCTCTGAACTCTGCTGTTTCTGCCCACATTAACCCCGTCACTCACACCCTGCAGCCTCCCACCCATCAGATGCTCACTGCTATCATAACAGGCCGCCGAGATTTACTGGACGAGTAGGTTGTTTTTGGAATAAAAGAGTCAGAAAATGTCTGTTTTTTTTAAACCAGGAAGAACTTAACTTTCAATATCAGGCTGCTAATTATCATCATCTCATCATCTTTTAAATCACTTTTTTTTAACCTGGAAGAACTTAATTTTCAATATCAAACCATTAATTATCATCATCTCATCATCTTTTAAAGCACCTTTTTTTTTTTTTAACCTGGAAGAACTTAATTTTCAATATCAGGCCGTTAATTATCATCATCTCATCATCTTTTAAATCACTTTTTTTTTTTTTTTTTTTAACCTGGAAGAACTTAATTTTCAATATCAGGCTGTTAATTATCATCATCTCATCATCTTTTAAATCACTTTTTTTTAACCTGGAAGAACTTAATTTTCAATATCAAACCATTAATTATCATCATCTCATCATCTTTTAAATAACCTTTTTTTTTTTTTTAACCTGGAAGAACTTAATTTTCAATATCAGGCCGTTAATTATCATCATCTCATCTTTTAAATAACTTTTTTTTCTTAACCTGGAAGAACTTAACTTTCAATATCAGACCATTAATTATCATCATCTCATCATCTTTTAAATCACTTCTTTTTTTTTCTTAACCTGGAAGAACTTAACTTTCAATATCAGGCCGTTAATTATCATCATCTCATCATCTTTTAAATCACTTTTTTTTAACCTGGAAGAACTTAATTTTCAATATCAAACCATTAATTATCATCATCTCATCATCTTTTAAAGCACCTTTTTTTTTTTTAACCTGGAAGAACTTAATTTTCAATATCAGGCCGTTAATTATCATCATCTCATCTTTTAAATAACTTTTTTTTCTTAACCTGGAAGAACTTAACTTTCAATATCAGACCATTAATTATCATCATCTCATCATCTTTTAAATCACTTCTTTTTTTTTCTTAACCTGGAAGAACTTAACTTTCAATATCAGGCCGTTAATTATCATCTCATCATCTTTTGAATCACTTCTTATAATGCATTTTTATAGACTTGCCTTCACGTGATGTTGTTTCTTTTTAATGTTTTTAATGTTTAACCCTTTCATGCACGAATTATGAGAACCTTAATCAAGGTTTTTTTCCTGAGTGTTTTTATTCCTCTTTAAGCATGAAAAAAAAAACAATGCAATTGAAAATTTTCTTATGAAAAATAAATAAATAAACAAAAAATATATAACAAACAAAAAATAAAGTTAAGAAAAGACATACTACTACTACTAATAAAAATGATCTTATGAACCTATTTTACATGAAGTTGCAAAAATGTCCACTCAGCTGGACACCTTGCATTTAATTTTTGAAATAAAAAAACATGTATTTACAGATAAATTGTGTGAAAACTGGAGGTGGGGGGGTTGTAATTCTGGGGGTGAGAGTATGCTCAGGTGAGATCTACACAGTGTTACCAATTCATGTCAGAAAAGATACGTAGTGTCTTAAAACTTTAATAAAGATATATGCAAAAACAAACAAACAAAAAAATCCATGAATATATAAGAGAACGCCTGTAGAATAGCTGTCCCCTGTAGTGACCAGTATACATGAAAGGGTTAATATTTAATTTTACCCTGTTTTGGTTATTCATTTATATCAGGGGTCTCAAACATGTGGCCTGGGGGCTAAATGCGTCCCGCCAAAGGTTCCAATCTGGCCCGTGGGATGAATTTGCAAAGCGCAAAAATTCCACAGTCAAAGCTGTCAAACTCATTTTCGTTCAGGTTCCACGTACTGACCAATATGATCTCCAGTAAAATAATAGCATAATAACATATAAATAATGCCAACTCCATATTTTTGTCTTTGTTTTAGTGCAGGAAAAAACCCATTCAATTATGAAAATACTTACTTTTATAAACCATCCAAACAAAAAAGCTGTGAATAACCTGAAAAAACTGAAATTGCTCAAGAAAAATAAGTGCAATTTTAACAATATTCTGCCTCAACTTATCATTTCTACATGTGCATTATGGATCAGATCTACAACGACACTGAACACTGAGTAACAGGCAGAAAATGTGTTAAAATTGTGCTTCATTTTCTTTAGATATTTCCGGTTGTTCATATTTGTTCAGGTTATTCACATTTAATTGTTACAGGATAGGTTGTAAATGTAAATAGTTCCATAATTTAATGTTATTTTTTGCACTTTGAAGTTGTCAATATCTATAGGCATGATGTAATATTTTCTTCACATCAAACCAAGATGAAAATATGGAGTCATTATTTTTTGTGGGTTATTATGTTATTATTTGACTGTAGATCATATTGGTCTGTATGTGGAACAAACTAAAAGGAGTTCGACAACCTTGACTGGAATTTTTACAAATTCATCCCAGGGGCCGGATTGGAACCTTTGATGGGCTGCATGTTTGAAAACCTTGTTTTATAAGAATTTCCTGCAAAAACACAGACAAAACGCTGCTTAAAATTATAAAAACCTACCATCTCTCTCTCACTGACTGCATTCTGCTGCTATTGGCTCCGCCCCCTTTCCACCCCTGCTGATCTCAGCTTTCAGATGATGTTACGATTCGGGAGTTACGGTAATTTATATACAATTTATATATAATTTATATAAAGAAGCATCTCAGTCTTGGCCAGAGCAAAGGGGATCTTAGATCGAAAGTCACTTCAGATTCTGTATAATTCATTGGTCTTACCCTATTTAAGTGACTGTTTGAAGGTATGGGGAAACACATATGCAAGTTCATTACAAAGACTTTTTCTACTGCAAAAAAGAGCACTAAGAATCGTTCACAATGTTGGTTTTCGTGAACACACAAATCCACTATTTTTACAATCTAAAACTTTACATCTCATTGACCTTGTGGAATTCCAAACTATTCAAATAGTGTATAAAGCAAAGAAGAACTTACTGCCGGGCAATATTCAAGAAATGTTTTGTGAAAGAGAAGGAGGCTATGATTTAAGGGGAAAGTGAAATTTAAAGTTTCATAAAGTACACACTACGTTAAAAAAGTTTCTGTATCACCATCTGTGGAGTAAAATTATGGAACAAATTGTGTGTGGAGATAAAAAAAAAATATCAAACATAATTCAGTTTGAAAAAATTATTCTTAATTGGTCCAGTAGTTAATAATAACAATGAGGCCTGTTTGTTTATGGATGTTGTTGCATTGATAAATCTGTGGTAATTATTGAAGAAAATAGTTGAATTGTTGAGTGTGTTTGTATGACTGTACTGACATGAACATTTTGTTGTGTATAATTCAGTTACTGCATCATACTTTATGTATTTGTTGTGGTTCGATGCCAAAATTAGGAAAATAGTATTGTTTGATTCTTGTATTAAGTTGATGATAAAGGTGTAAAAGCACTGAGGGGTTGGATTAAAGAAGTTTGTACTTCTTCCTACTCCTTTTCGACCATGCAAAATTCAGACTTGTATGTGCTTGGAGATAGATTCTGTCCATTTAAATGCTTTATTTTGTTTATTTTGTTTTGTTTCTTTGCATATTCAAAATAAATAAATTAATTAATTAATAAAAAAAGAAATAAATAATTTGAATGACACTGGATGCAAAAATGTCGTCTTTAAAGGGTTAATTTATAATCAGAGCTGAACTCTGGAGCGATCAGGTGACATTTGAGTGACAGCGGCATCCATCTTTGATTGGTTTGATGGATGCGATGGAGCGCAGATCCTACTCAGAGTTAAGAGTCTGTGAACTGTATGGGAATAAAACTACATAACAGCCCTAGGAGGGTAAATGTAGTACAAAGTGTGGGCTGGAGTGTGTGCTGTGTGGAGCAGTGGGGGTGGGGGGGGCGGGGGGGCAGCCCGTTGTGTGATCAGTATTGATCTGCGGGAGCTTCAGCTGCAGGGCCCATGCATCTTCATTACATCTGCGAGCGTGGAGGCATGTTTTTATCTGCACATCTCGGTGTTATGTCACTGAACAGGTGACCCCGCAGCAGAGGATTGTGGGACGTTTGCCAAGAGGCGAGAGCGGACACGGCGATACCGACAGCGGCGATAGACTTGAACAGGTCTCACGTTCGGGGTCAAGGACGGCGGTGCCCGGGTTGACCACAGCGGCGTGAAATTGCGTGTCATACTTACAGTAGCTGTGGATGCACCCGGGTCGGTTACCAGGGCGATCAATTCCTGATCAGGTCATGTGACTGGTGATGTCACAGGGAATGCAGAAAAGTGAAGTAAAAATGGATGGAAAGTTTGTTTTTTTTCTTTAAACCCATGTAAAATCTCCTGTTTCTTCCACTTTCTTTTATTTCTTTTTACTGTAGTTTTATTTTAGGATAGGTTTTACTGTTGGTTTTAGGATTTTGTTCAGTTTTAGTTGGACTAGTCTGTGAAATAAGATGTTTTTATGGGTTGGTTCTTGTTGGTTTGTTCTTATTGTTCTTATTGTGTATGGACGTTAATGTGAGCTATAATGGAAATCATAAATGGGAAAATTAACTTTAACCAAATAAAGCTCAAAACAAACCACCCAAATAGTAATAATAATAATAATAATAATAATAATAATAATAATAATAATAATAATAACCACCCAACCTATACTTTTATCTACTCTAAAAACCAATAAATCCTGCCAGGAGTAAGGAAATCATACACATTTCTCCTTGTTTTCCAGTATTAAAATATATAATTCTATATTTTACTTCCTTAGAAATTGACGCTTTGCCAATAAATGTCACTAAAACTTGTAAAATGCTTATAATTGTTCTTCATTGTACCTTAGAAAAATGTCTAAAATATCTATATCAAAAAAATAATATTTGCCTTAATGCAGAAACTTTTTTTTTTCCTGAAATTTTTACGATATATGTTCTTGTTTTAATAGTGCAAATATGCAAAAAAATAAGAAAATTTATGTTGATGATGATCATTTTTTGTGATGCCATCATTAAACTTTTTTCACCAACTGCTCAAAAAACAAGCTTACTGTGGGAAAATAATTCTTAAATCATAGTATAATTCCTAGTAGTTTCCATGTTCTTATAGTTTTGCATTGATGTCATTTATTTGCCTATAAAACTCAATAAAACTTGTAAAATGCTTATAGTTGTTCATTTAACTGTAGAAACATAGTGGAAAAAAGTAAAAAAAATAACTATTTTCAAAAAAACTGCTAAAACTTTTAACCATGACTGCATTAAATGTTTTTTAGTGTTTATGCTCTTGTTTACCTCCGCCAAGGAAGTTATGTTTTTGCCAGGGTTTGTTTGTTTGTTTGTTTGTCTGTCTGTTTGTTTGTTTGTCTGTCCGTTAGTGTGCAACATAACTCAAAAAGTTATGGACAGATTTTGATGAAATTTTCAGGGTTTGTTGGAAATGGGATAAGGAAGAAATGATTAAATTTTGGTGGTGATCGGGGGGGGGGGCACTGATCAGCCTTGGCGGAGGTCTGCGCTCTCCGAGTGCTTCTAGTTTAATACATGAAATATGCACAAAAAATAACAAAAATAAGAATAAATCTGTATTATGTTACACATAAATGTATTTTAATTCAGCAAGTGCACAAAAAATAACAGGATGATCATGTTTTGTGATACTATCGTTAAAATTATTTCACCAACTGCTCAAAAAACATTAATTGTGGGAAAATAATTCTTTAATCATAGTATAATTCCTTGTAGTTTTTATTTTCTTATAGTTTTGCATTAATGTCATTTATTTCCCAATAAAAGTCAGTAAAATTTGTTGAATACCTATTGTTGTTCATTTTACTGTAGAAACACAGTGGAAAAAAAGTAAAAAAAAAAGAACAATTATGGAAAAACTGCTAAAACTTTAAACCATGACTGTACATTAAATGGTTTTTAGTGTTGATGCTCTTGTTTTAATACAGAAAATATGCACAAAAAAACCCAAAAATAAGAATAAACCTGTATGTATATTGTATAGAAATGTATTGTAATACAGCAAATATGCAAAAAATAACAGGATGATTGTTTTGCGATACTATCATTAAAATTATTTCACCAACTGCTCAAAAAACATTAATTGTGGGAAAATAATTCTTCAATCATAGTATAATTCCTAGTAGTTTCTATGTTCTTACAGTTTTGCATTAATGTCATTTATTTGCCTGTAAAACTCAATAAAACTTGTAAAATGCCTATAGTTGTTCATCATTTTACTGTAGAAACAGGCGGAAAAAAGTAAAAAAAATAACTATTTTCAAAAAAACTGCTAAAACTTTTAACCATGACTGCATTAAATGGTTTTTAATGTTTATGCTCTTGTTTTAATACAGAAAATTTGCACAAAAGAATAACAAAAATAAGAATAAACCTGTATGTATGTTACATATATATGTATTTTAATACAGCAAATGCGCAAAAAATAACAGGATGATCATGTTTCGCGACACTACCATTAACATTATTTCACCAACTGCGCAAAAAACATTTATTGTGGGAAAATAATTCTTTAATCATAGTATAATTCCTAGTGGTTTCCATGTTCTTATAGTTTTGCATTAATTTCATTTATTTACCAATAAAAGTCAATAAAACTTGTAAAATGCCTATAGTTCGTCATTTTACCATAAAAACAGGTGGAAAAAGTAAATAAAAAAACAACTATTCTGGCTTAAACTTTTAACCATGACTGTACATTGAATGGTTTGTAGTGCTTATGCTCTTGTTTTAATACAGAAAATATGCACAAAAAAATAACAAAAATAAGAATAAGTCTGTATGTTTGTTACATATAAATGTATTTCAGCAAATACGCAAAAAATAACAGTATCGCAAAACATTATCATCCTATCATTAAAATTATTTCACCAACTGCTCAAAAAACATTTTTATTTTGGGCAAATAGTTCTTTCATCATAGTGGGACTGTTTATAGTTTCCATGTTCCTGTAATTTTGCATAAATGTTATTTATTTTCCCACTAAAAGTCTTTAAATCTTATGAAATTCTTATAATCGCGCCTCATTGCATCATAAAAGTGTAGTTTCCAAAAATAAAATTTGTGTCACTGCCAGAAATTTTACATATTCACACTCTACGCGTCACTTTTACGAGTCCGATCTCCTATTTTTATGATTATCTTTGCATTTTATTTGTGAATAAACTGAGCTGAACCAAGCAGCTTCGTGTTGATTTAGTGGGTTTTATTACGCCGTACATCTGTTAGTGTTTGTTTTATTTCTGTTGAGATGTTTTATGATCCCATACATGAATGATTTTCTGTCTGTTTCAGCACTTCCGGATTCATTTGACAGTTTACAGCCCATAAAACCTGTTTGTCTTCATCAGATGTGTTTACAGGCTTCACATAGCAGGACAGCTGGAATGTTTGGAAATGCTGCCCTCGTGTGGCTGATTTCAGAAGTGCACCAACACCTACAGTTTTTTATAAGAACCTGGGTTTTATTTTTTATAACAAAATAACTCGTGTGTGTGTTTGTCGTTGCAGGTTATGGACACACTATCGAAACTTTCACACACTGCACTTGCACAACAAACTGGGATCAGGTAAAAAAAACTTTTATGATACACGATAACATATACTGGGGTTTTTTTGTTTTGTTTTTTTTAAGAATATTTCACAGTTGTAATGTTTTTCACTTTTGTTTATGATTTTGTTTGTGTTATTCTACACTGTAAAAAAAAAAAGCTGTAATTTAACAGAATTTTCACTTTTTATTTTACAGATTTTTCCTGTATCTTTAAGATACAAGAAAATATCAATGAAATGACAAAAATAAACTGTGATTTTACACGTCAAATGTAAAATAACATGAAAAACTGTAACTGAATAACCATAAAATTTCCATTTTTAAAAAGAAATTTTTTTTTCCACAGAAAAATACAGTTAAAATACATTTGCAAATGTATCGTGATTTCACAAATATTTATTTTCTATTGATCAGATTAAACTGTTAATTTAAAGTTAAATACTGTTAAAAAAAATTAATAAAACGAGATAAAATTACTGACAATTAACCGTTAAAGAAGTATTTGTTCTGTAAGTTTAACAAGACTTGTTTAATTGACAAATATCTTGTGTAATTATGGGAAGTTTCACAACAAAAATGTTGAATAAATGTATTTTTGTGAATGTATAACATGTATAAGCACTGATAAACTGTCCAAATACAGTTTTTTTATCAGTGGATTGGACAACTGAGTCTCATTGAAAATTAGTTACATACATATATTTATAGGTAATTTGATTGTTTTACTACATGTAAATATTCTTTATTAAACATTAAAAAATCAAAAAATATGCAAAATCTCATGTAAAGTTAGGGCAAAAAACTGTATTTTAGTTATGGAAAATTACCGTATTTTTATGAGATGGTTATTTTCCATTATTTTCCAGTATTTTTTGGCACCCCCGCTGCCGGAATATTACCGTTTTTTTAATTTTTTGGTTTTTTTTTGTACCTTTTTTTACAGTGTAAATATAAATAATGTAAAATACTAAATGTGATGTAAATGTTTGTGTGATTCTAGTACATGATGAACTGTTATCAGTTCTTCCACTCATATTTGTTCATTATTTTTAGTTTTTTTTTTCATATCTTTTCATGTCAGACCAGACTGTTGTGCTGCTTGTGTATCTGTACGTCATGTTCATTCATTCTTCTGTTTTTATTTACAGGCCTTTTCCAACAGAGGAGAGTCTGGAAGACGAGGAGATCTACAACCACCTGGAGGATCTGATAGAGTACGACACCTCCTCTGTCTGCTTCCATCCTGCATTCATTTCATTTCCTTCATTTCCTCTCTTCATCCACTCTCCACTCTGTTTCCTTTCCTTTTTGCTTCTCCTTCACTCCTCTCCTCCTCTACTTTGCTCCTTTTTAGTCCTCTCCTTTCTTACTCCTCCTCTCCTTTCTTACTCTTCTCCTCCCCTCCTTGTCGTCTCCTTTCTTACTCTTTTTCTCCTCCTCCCCTCTCTCTCCCCTCCTTTCTTACTCCTCCTCCTCTCCTCTCCTTTCCTACTCTCCTTCTCTCATACTCCTTCTCTCCCTCTATTCCCTTCCTTCTCCTCTTCTCTTCCTGACTCCTCTCCTCCTGCTCCCCTCCTTTTCCTCCTCCTCTCCTTTCTTACTCCTCCTCCTCTCCTCTTTCTCCTTCCCTACTCCTCCTCTTCTCCTCCTTCTCCTGCCCCTCTCCTTTTTTACTCTTCCCCCTCTCCTCCTTCCCCTCTCCTTTCTTACTCCTCCTCCTTCTCCTCTCCTACTTCCCTTCTCTCATACTCCTTCTCTCCTCTCCTTTCTTACCCCTCCTCTCCTCCCCTCCTTTCTCCTCTCCTTTCTTACTCTTCCTCTCCTCCTGCTCCCCTCTTTCTTTCTCCTCTCCTTTCTTGCTCCTCCTCCTCTCCCTCTACTTCTCTCCTTTCTTACTCCTCCTGCTCCCCTCCTTCTCCTACTCCTTCTCCTCTCCTACTCCCCTTCTCTCATACTCCTTCTCTCCTCTCCTTTCTTACCCCTCCTCTCCTCTTGCTCCCCTCCTTCTTTCTCCTCTCCTTTCCTACTCCCCTTCTCTCCTCCTCCTCTCTTCTCCTATTCCTTTCCTTCTCCTCCTCCTTTATCCTCATTTCTCCTCCTCCTCCTCTCTGTCTATTTTACCCATGAGCACCATTTGTTCGCGGGTGTTTTCTGGACCTCCTCCACCTCCACCTCCTCGTCCTCCTCCTCCCTCAGCATGATCCTCCTCACTCTTTCCGTAGTTTATCTGAAGTCATATGGAACTGTGGATGGATCATCTGTTCAGCCTGCGTCCAAATCTGTGCATATTTATGAACCCACCACACATTTACACCAATTAAAAACACTCAGACTCACATTTAAAGCATAATTCCACTTTTACACACCGAGTATTTGGATAACAGGTTAATTTACATGTTTAGGTGCATTTGTTCAAACACTATAATCATGTCCAGGTTGTTTATTTTCATTCTACATAATTTCCTCAATCCAAGCAGAAAACGTTTTTAAACCCACAGTATTATCTGGTTTCTGAGCTTTGTACCGAGCTCCAGTCCATGTTTCAAACTGGTATCTAACAGTAACAGAGGGAAGCGAAGCCCTGAGTTTGATTATGAGGCTTATGAAGGTACAAAGTTATTATGGGATGTTATTATTTTCGCTAAGTTACTGTTTGTTGATCCATGGTTCAGACTAAACTGTGACAGTTCTGACCATGTTCGATGGATTCCAAACAGATCTTTAGTTCAGCTATTGACAACACAAACCGAACAGAAAACAGAAGTGATTAGTGGTTTTACTGTGGCTGTTTACAGTCTAAAAATAGAGCTAAGCTAACAGACCTAAGCTAACTGAGCTATAATGTAAACTATGAGCTGATGCAGCACATGGAGATTAAAAAACAGCATTTTTTTGAGTCAAAATAAATGTTAATGAGATTTAGTTTGAAGACAAAAACTTGATGATATAACACAGATGTGTGTAAACAATGAGCTTTATACTATATTTAGTGAGTGATACAGTCTGTGGATACATAGCACTGATTCGTTGGTGGTTTTGGTACCAGACTGCCTCCTGCTGGTGAGAGTTTGGAATATCAATACTACGAAGAACTAAGAGCTGTTGACAACACAAACCGAACAGAAAACAGAGGTGATTAGTGGTTTTACTGTGGCTGTTTATCATCTAAAAATAGA
The DNA here is from genome assembly GCF_902148855.1 of Sphaeramia orbicularis. NCBI lineage: Eukaryota > Metazoa > Chordata > Actinopteri > Kurtiformes > Apogonidae > Sphaeramia > Sphaeramia orbicularis. Next base: position 39,074,930 of record NC_043976.1, on the reverse strand, counting down.
GCTAAGCTAACAGAGCTAAGCTAACTGAGCTATAATGTAAACTATCAGCTGATGCAGCACGTGGAGATTATAAGACTGTTATTTTGAGTCAAAATAAACATCAATGAGATTTCGTTTGAAGACAAAATTCTGATGACATAACACAGATGTGTGTAAACAATGAGCTTTATACTGTATTTAGTGAGTGATCCAGTCTGTGGATATATAGCATTGATTCGCTGGTAGTTTTGGTACCAGACTGCCTCCTGCTGGTGAGAGTTTGGAATATCAATACTACGAAGAACTAAGAGCTATTGACAACACAAACTGAACAGAAAACAGAAGTGATTAGTGGTTTTACTGTGGCTGTTTACAGTCTAAAAATAGAGCTAAGCTAACAGAGCTAAGCTAATGGAGCTATAATGTAAACTATCAGCTGATACAAAGATGAAAATTACAAGACAGTGTTATTTTGAGCCAAAATAATGGTCAATGAGATTTTGTTTGAAGGCAAAAACTTGATGATACATAATACAGATGTGTGTAATAATGAGGTTTATACTGTATTCAGTGACTGATACAGTCGATACATACACTGGAAAAAATGCTCCTCTAAAAACAAGTACAAAAAAAAATTTATACAACATATTTTTGCTTGAATTAGGAAAAAATCTGCCAATGGAACAAGTGAAAATTATCTTGGTAAGATTTCTTGAAATAAGATTTTCCAGATCTTTCGTCTACAAATCAGTTCTTATATCTCACTGAAAAGTTACTCTTTAGGTGATTATGTCTTATTCTAAGTGTGATGAGATATTTGGACTAGATATGAGAAAAATACCTTTGGTAAGATTTAGATTTTTTCCAGTTTCTCAATACGTATTCTTGTCTGTTCTTCCGTTCTTATGAAACATCATCTGTCGTGGCCCAAGTGCTGTTCCAATTGAAAGTTCACATAAACCAAGAACTCGTGTAATATCCAGATGTTATTCTTGTCAGCTAGTTTAAACCAAAGATGCACTAGTTGGTGACTCGTGTAGACTTGTGTAACCGGTGGTGTCGAACTCTGCGTTGTGATTTTTTTAAGAACGAGACGCGCACATATGTCTTTGGAGGCAGTCTCCGTTCATTGTCTTTTTTTTCGTTCCTGACAAGTGACAGAAAAACACAAAAACTTCCGGTCAGCGACCCCCCGTAAAACAAGCTCCTACAAAAACCAAAATGACACAGAAAGGTGTTTCAGCACATTATAAGCACCTCATACAGCCTGAACTAGCCAATTCATGTAAAAAATTAAATTAGCAGAGGCTAAACCAAAAATTTTCCATTAACTGCATGGCTGCTTACCGCTCCCACAGAAATCCGGAACAAAAGGGAAGAGGCAAAGACGCAAAAACTCCAGTTATAGCGCACAGTGTCACACTGCAAATTGCTCGCTGGGGAACAGACTCAAATTTAAAGTTCCACGTACTGACCCAGAGGCCCACAATGTCAGGTACCAACCAAAAGAAATGACAATAAAATGAACAGATTTTGCGTAATTATAACAATACACAATATCATATTCATACCCACATTCCTGCGAAATAATTGACTCTGTTACAGTTGGAGGGGAAATTTTTCCCAAGATGCACTTCATGCTACTCTTGAATGCTAGAGCTGATGGTGTAAATACAGCAGAGGCCAGGAGAAAAGTTCGCAAATACGCAGCTGTTCCAATTACAGACAGACTTGCGTTCTTAGGACCGTTCTGACCAAGTCCGTACTTGTTGAGTTCACACGACTGTACTTGATATTAAGAAAAGGCCATTGTGTTGATTCGTTGATGGTTTTGGTTCGTCTTAAGTGTGTTTTGGTACCAGACTGACCCCTGCTGGTGAGAGTTTTGAACATCAACACTACATAGAACCCTTTTCAGTCAGTTGCTAAGGTTGGTAATAGACTAAAACCTGAGCAGAAAGTCAGAAAAGGCCTGTGGTATTACACATAAAACTCTGTCAATGTGTGTACGTGTGCGTGTCTAAGCCACTTTCACAGATATGGATTAAGTGTTGTCCCCCGCTAACAAGATTTGTAGCAAAGTATTAAAATCCATGTCGGTAAAAGCAGAAATGTGTGGGTTTTTGTGTTTGTTTGACGGAGCTTTTCCGCTGGTTGTCAGGATGAGTTTTCCCACCGGTTGTTAAACTCTGCAGCCTCATGTCATGTAATGTGAGGAACATATTTGTCGTTTGTGTTGCAGCGAGAACGGCGTGGAGGATGAGGAGGATCTGTACGACTGTGTGTATGATGATGAAGACGGCGGGGAGATCTATGAAGACCTGATGAAGACAGAGGCCATCCCTCCTCCGGTCAGTCCAGGATCTAACACTGCATTATTTAGACCCGAGACACTTACATGTGTATAAAGAAAATGGTTACACAATCCAAAACACCTCTACCTTTAGCTTATGTAACATTAATTTAGCAGGAAATTGCAGATAAATCTCATACTGTGGACAGTTCAGGTGCATATACTCATATTTAATGCAGTTCTTCCCTGTGTTTTTCAGCTCAATGACCGAACAGATAAATATTCAAAGATGAATTTACAGAATTACATCACTGACTTTTGGCTTTTTCATCTTGTTGCATCATGTGTCAGTTTTATCTTGTTGCATCATTTTTGTTCTTTACATCATTTTCACTTCATTCTCATCTTTACTTATCTCTTTTATTTGTCTTTTCATCATTTTTGTACTTAAGAGTGACAACATTTACATGCACAAAATAGCCCATATTTTGCATTTGGCGTCGCTTTGGAAAAGACAAAATTCCTAACAAGCAGTTTACATAATTAATAATGATGAATATTCCAGTAATATTCTGCTGCTATTAATAATCTCATTGAAAATAGGTTTTGTTTGTTCATCCTCCTGTTTTTATTTTGTCAGATTTTCTGGAAATGGTCGTTATTTCATATCCAACAACCTGTTGATACCCTCTGTCCTAATATTTACCAGTATATGACTAGAAATATAGATTTTTCCAGAGAGGGTCTTTGTCCTGTGTCAAGTATCACAACTTGCATTAAAATCTGTGATGTATCTGTGCTGCATACATATTCAAAATCCCTATAAAACCCACATACCCCACATGTCTTAGTCAGTTAAAGGCCTCATTCAGAATGTCGTGTGGAAAATGTGAGGGAAACGTTAGCATTACACAATTTGCTAGCAAATAGAATTTGTTGTATGTTAGGAAAGTTGTATATTATTCTTGGAAAGTGTGTTTCAAGCATTTTTTTCATGTCAAAACACAACAAGATAGATATTTCTGATGCATTTTACACTTTTCCTGCTGTGTCATAATAGTACCATGCAATAATGCTAGCAATAAAATAGCTGAATGCTAAAGTTAGCTGTTGTCTAATTTAGTTAAAGGACTGTACGATATAATGGTTTTAGAAACAGTTAAACAGCTAGCATTAGCATTACACAATTTGCTAGCTAATAGTATTCGTTGTTTGTAAGGAAAGTTGTAAATTAATCTTGGAAATTGTGTTTCAAGCATTTTTTCATGTCAAAACACAGCAAGACAGATATTTCAGGGGCATTTTACACTTTCCTGCCGTGTCATAATAATATCATACAATAATGTTAGCAATAAAATAGCTGAATGCTAAAGTTAGCTGTTGTCTAATGTAGTTAAAGGACTGTAATATATATTGGTTTTAGAAACAGTTAAACAGCTAGCATTAGCTTTACACAATTTGCTAGGTTAGGGGTGTCAGACTCCAGTCCTCGAGGGCTGACATCCTGCATGTTTTAGATGTTTCCCTCTTCCATCACACCTGGAAGCCATTATCAGGCCGTTATCAGACTTCTGCAGAGCTGGATGATGAGCTGATCATTAAGTGAACCAGGTGTTCTGGAAGAGGGAAATATCTCAAACATGCAGGATACTGGCCCTTGAGGACGGGAGTTTGACACCTGTGTGCTAGGTAAAAGTGTTAGCTGTACATGTGAAGAAAAGGTGTAAATTAATTTTGAAAATTTAATTACTAATTTATTTATTACACTTTTGCTGTTGTGTCACAAAAATATCATGCAATAGGCTAATAGTAGCTGTGAAGTGGCTAAATGCTAATATTAGCTGTTGTCTCATGTAGTCAATGGACTCTGCTAGCTATTAGCATTAGCTTTACACATGACTGTATCATGCAATAATGTTAGCTGTAAAGAAAATGAATGTTAATGTTTGCTGTAATCTAACATGTTGGATTTAGAACCCGTTAAACAGCTAATATTAGTGTTATTCAAGTTGCTAGCTTATATAGCGTTAGTTGTACATGTTAGGAAAGTGTAAATCGCTTGTGGAAATTGTGTTTCAAGGATTTCATCATGTGAATGACAGTAAAATACAGTAGATTTTACACTTTTTGTCCTGTGTCATATTACAGTATCATACAATAATGTTAGCGGGGAAGTAGGTGAATGCTAAGTTCACTGACGTCTGATGTAGCTGAAAGACTAATATATGTTGGTTTTTAGAAACCATTAAACAGCTAAAATTAATACTACATGATTTGCCAGCTAATAGCGTTAGCCATTAGGAAAAAAATAAATTGTGAAAAGTGTGTTTCTGATACTTTGTCACATCAAAAGACAAGACGACAGATATTTCAGACATATGTAACACTTTTCTTACTGCATCACATGGTATTCTTATGCAATAATGTTTGCTGTGAAGTAGTTGAATGTTAATGTTTGCTGTAATCTAACATGTTGGATTTAGAACCTGTTAAACAGCTAATATTAGTGTTATACAAGTTGCTAGCTTATATAGCATTAGCTGTACGTGTTAGGAAAGTGTACATCGCTTGTGAAAATTGTGTTTCAAGCATTTTGTCATGTGAAATGACAGTAAAATAGATTATACACTTTTTGTGCTGTGTCATAACAGTGTCATACAATAATAGTCGCTGTGAAGTAGGTGAGTGCTAAGATCGCTGACGTCTGATATAGTTAACAGACTCTAATGTATGTTGGTTTTTAGAAAGCACTGGGCCTAAACAGCGAAAATTAGTATTACATGATTTGCTAGCTAATAGCTTTAGCCATTAGGAAAAAAATAAATTGTGAAAAGTGTGTTTCTGATACTTTGTCACATCAAAAGACAAGAAGACAGATATTTCAGACATATGTAACACTTTTCTTACTGCATCACATGGTATTCTTACGCAATAATGTTAGCTGTGAAGTAGAATGAATGTTAATGTTTGCTGTAATCTAACATGTTGGATTTAGAACCCGTTAAACAGCTAATAGTGTTATACAAGTTGCTAGCTTATATAGCATTAGCTGTACGTGTTAGGAAAGTGTACATCGCTTGTGAAAATTGTGTTTCACGCATTTTGTCATGTGAAATGACAGTAAAATAGATTATACACTTTTTGTGCTGTGTCATATAACACTGTCATACAATAATAGTCGCTGTGAAGTAGGTGAGTGCTAAGATCGCTGACGTCTGATATAGTTAACAGACTCTAATGTATGTTGGTTTTTAGAAAGCATTGGGCCTAAACAGCGAAAATTAATACTACATGATTTGCTAGCTAATAGCGTTAGCCATTAGGAAAAGGACAAATTAATTGTTAAAAGTGTTTGTGATACTTTGTCACATCAAAAGACAAGAAGACAGATACTTCAGATGTATGTAACACTTTTCTTACTGCATCACATGGTATTCTTATGCAATAATGTTAGCTGTGAAGTAGCCGCTGCTAACTAAAAGTGTTGAAAATGAAATACGGCATGATACCCTTACAGATGAAGTAACAGCGGTTTGTCAGATCATTGTTTTTTACATGTCTCTGTCCATTGCAATTTTTGTCAGAAATAACCAGAAGGCCTTTATCTTAATTCTAATATCGTTATTCTTATGCAGTTTATTGAGACAGTAACAGCTAAGCGACTCATTTTAGCCCTGACAACTGTAGATCTAGTAAATTTCATTGTATTTTGCTTATGTCTATTAGATTAGATTAGATAAAACTTTACTGATCCTTTGGGAAACTGAGGTTCCAATAGCAACACAACACCGAATATACACACAAGAAATACCACAAGAAAATAACAATACAATAATGAAAAAAAAAAACCTAGTAGAGTACTGTAGTAGTAGAAACACTTAGCAAAGTAGTAAATAATAAAGTAGTGGATATTATAATTATTGTAAATATAATATTATAGTATGCACACTTTATGTATGTAGTTTAATAATTACAGGATAAAAGTTATAGTAAAGCTATAACAGCTCTGTGAAAATAAACATCCCTCATGTACTGTCAGTCCAACATGTGTGGATCCGTGTCCTGTTCTGTCCACATCTGTTTGACGACTCAGTTGTTGAGCCCACGGTGCTGACACATGGTAACAGACGGTCCGTTTCTGTGTAGGCGTTTCAGAAACAGGCCGAGACCGACATCAGGAGCTGCTGTTTAACAGAGATCAAGCAGACGGAGGAGAAGTACACCGAGACCCTGGAGTCCATAGAGAAGGTACACACCGACCCCCTCCTCAAAACACCAACACATGCACTGATTTATAGTATGAAAACAAGAAGACGTGGAACTGATTTAACCCATAAAGACCCAAACATCCACCATCCACCTACTGATCTAAATGTTTAATACCTGTTGATCAACTAATCTTATCAATACGTGTAAATAATTGGTGTAAAATCCCAAATATTTTTTTAATATATATACTGAAAATGTCACTTTTTCTTCAGTTTTCTCTGTTTTTGATATAATAACCTTCAACTTTAGCCCATAAAGACCCAAACATCTACCATCCACCTACTGGTTTAAACTGTTTAATATCTGTTGATCCACTAATTCTATCAATACATGTAAATAATTGGTGTAAAATAGTTTTCATCTTTTCATGGTCATCAAATATGATCCATTTGGATGTTCAGAGGCTCCGTAGTGAACAATTAATACTGGGAAATGAGCAACAAAGTGAACAAAAACAAATGAAATAATAAATAAAATGAATGAAAAGAAATGAAGTAAAAAAAAAAAATAAAAAAAAATCAGTGCCATGAACAAAATAAGGTTGTAAAAGTTTGTTTATATGTTCAGCTAATTGCATATTTTACGGAAAAAGTCACTTTTTCTTCAGTTTTCTGTGCTTTGACCTTTAAAGACATAATATTTTCATGGCCACTTCCTAATATTTTTTATATACACTGAGAATGTCACTTTTTCTTCAGTTTTCTCTGTTTTTGATATAATAACCTTCAGCTTTAGCCCATAAAGACCCAAACATCCACCATCCACCTACTGATTTAAACTGTTTAATATCTGCTGATCCACTAATTCTATCAATACATGTAAATAATTAGTGTAAAATAGTTTTTCATCTTTTCATGGTCATCAAATATGACCCATTTGGACGTTCAGAGGTGTGAAATTAGTGGGTACATCTAATGTATTTAAGGATTATATTATGCATTAGTAGTAGAAGTAGAAAATATAAATAGAAAAAAAGGAGTGAAAATATCAGTCAAAGGCAGAATGCTTAATTTTAGGGATACACTGATATATTTATATTTGTGAATAAGACGTATTTTCATTGATGGCAATGGGAAATATTTACCCATCTTGTAATATTTAAGGTTTTTACATACATTTCTACAATTATTCAAAGATAACCTGATGAAGGGTGAACTATTTTCACATTTATAATGACGATTTTTGTGTTAAGGGCTGAAATAGAAACAAAAACCCCAAAAAATCAGCAAAAAATGCCAATTTAAATCTAATTTCAATAACATTTTTCTCTCAGTATTACTCATCTCTATCTGTATCTTTACTTTTACAGGAGTACTTTTATAATAATAATAATAAACTTTTGCTTTGCTGGAACTTGTTTCACTGCAGAACTGAAGTAAAATTAAAGAGAAACTAACTTTTTATCCCATTCTTTTCCTGTACAGCACTAGAAACCACTTTGGTTTTCTTATATCCTGAATACAATCACTACTTTTAAAGCTATAATGGAAAAAATAATGAACAGCGTCAGAAATCTAAGGTCCCACAGACAAATAAAAGAGTGAAAGGAGGTTTCTACTCATGAAATTAGTGGGTAATGAGACCAAATGTTTGAGCTGTGTGCCTGTTGTGGAAGTTTTCCTCTTTACCCTCCACTTCCACGGACGCCCACCGCCTCGTGCCCCCCCCATCGCAACTACTTGCCTCCCCTCTGTACGTCTGGAAAAAGCCCTGGGCTGATTTCCCAGCGGAGCATCTCAGTAGATGACTTTCGATATGAAGTGGATGGTGGAATTTAGTTTGTGCTCGCCTGCTCCTTTGAGATGTCGAGGTGACTATACGGCGGGAGTTTCTGAGAGGAAATCATTAAATTGCAAACTCTGAAAATGAGATTATTGTCGTGACCCAGACGGTCCTCCTTGTTTTTGCTGACTGCAGCTCTTTTGCAGTTCGGCCCCTTAATATAATAGCTTCTCACAAAATGACTTTCCCACTCCTTCTCCAGAGGGACGAGCCTCATTGGGTTGCATTCTCTCTCTCTCTCTCTGTCTCTGCTGCAGCACTTTATGACGCCCCTCACCATGTATTTATCCGTGGCCGAGATGGAGAAGGTGTTTGTGAATATCCCGGTAAGCCTTTGTCTTTAGCGATAAGCAGCGGTGTAATATCTGCACCGGGTCGACTCCAGGTCAACAAACGACACCAGTCCATTTTTATCCTCAGTTTAAGCCCTGGTTCTATAGTGGCAAAGGTACGGTGACCTGTTGGGGACAATTGGACGTAATGATAGGGGTGTGTATTGGCAAGAATCTGATGATACAATACAAATCACAATACTAGGATCACAATTCGATATATCAGGATACTGTTAAAAAGAATTTTTTTTGTTTGTTTCCTTTTTTTAAATGATTATTTCCTTGAAGAATTGAATTACACCTGAAATATGCACAAATACTAAACATTTTTATTTGATCAGAACAGGATCTAATGCTATATCACAAAATGTTCCTGTGTTAAAACTTAAATTATGTTTTACAGACATTACAGTTTAAGATCCTGCTTGAATGTTCATATTTTATTATTTCAGAACTAACATCAGAACAGTATTTTTGAGCAATCCCAACAAAGGAACAAACATTATTTAAGAAAAAAGTGGTAAATTTTATATATATATATATATATATATATATATATATATATATATATATATATATTTTTTTTTTTTTTTTTTTTTTTAACAAAAATGAACCTCCACCATATCTGCATTTGAATAAATACCTATAATATCGTGATATATTGCAGAACCGACATTTTCTTACACCCCTACTTAATGATGGATCATATTTAGGGACAAAAACTCCAGATTTTTTAATGTAACTTGGATTTTTTCTGAGAATAAAGTAGTAACTTCATGATAAAAGTGTGAGCATGTTTAGGGCTGCACTTTTCTGTAGTTTTGTGTATTTTTTTTGTGATTATGTTGAAAATTGGTGCAAGTGCAGGAATTTATTTGCATATATACTTTATTTTAATCATATTTAGTTCATATTTTTTCCTAAATGCACACCTGTTTAGAATGGCTTTTAACCCTTACCACTGAGACACTATTAGGTTTTAAATCTGTGGTTTTATTTTATCACTATGTGTTGTGCATTATTGTTTTATGTTTCATATTTATAGTGTTTGATTAAACTGTTATCTTACAATTTAATTATGCTTTTAGATGAAAAGCACTTTGGTGTTCTTTATGTTGCTGTAAATTACTGTATAAATAAACTTGATAGACTGATTTATAAATGTACAATTTTAATCCAAAAAATTGCATTTTTTTTTCTTTCAAATGTATAATTTTATAGTTTTAAACTGTATTTGATTTTGTTTGTGTGGATTAGTGTGTTTTCTCACGTTTAAGCTATATTAAGTTAATATTGTAAATGATTCTGTGCAAATTTATGGCTTAATATCAGGAGGTATTTTATTTATTGTCAAACTTAATGAATGTTTTATTCCAAATGTATCACCTTCTTGTTAAAGTTCACATACTTTTATATCTAAATTTATGACTTATCTGAAAAATTTTACAGGTTGATGTTACATCCTCAGATGTTATTTAATAATTTCCTACACATAATGTGTTTTCCATCATAAATGTACCATTATTTTTGAAAATGTTGAACTCAATTTTAATCTCTATTAGGTTTTTAAAATTGTAAATTCGTAAATGAAAATCTATGGCTTAAAAATATCCGGAAATATTAGATTTTTTTGTTTTGTTTTTTAGATAAAGTTCACAAATTTTTTTTTTCTCCAAAGTTATCACTTAATTCAAAGGTTTTTTTTCTCATAAATGTATGACTAAACAATTTTGAATTTCTTTTCATCTCAAACTTGAATTTACATGCTTAGTTGATATTTTAAAGTTTCTGACAATTGTGAGTTTTTCCATTACAAATTTACCACTATTCTATGTATTTTTCTCAGAAATATACCTCTTTAATTTCAGACACTTAACAAGTTCTTTTTCTTGCAAATGTATGAGTTAATTTTGAATTATTTAGATTTTCCACCACAAATTTATGACCCTATAATCTTTGAGGATATTTTATTTTTGCAGTTAGTAACGTCTTAATTTACAACTGTATTCTTTTTATGAGTAAATTAAGTAAATTTCTGACTTAAATGTTGCAAATTATTTAGTTTTTTTGGACATTCATGACTTTATAATTCCAGGGAACACTTGACTTTTTAATGCAACTTTGAGAGTTTTTTTCTTATAAATTTACCACTTTATTCTCAGAAAATATATAACTTTTATTACCCCCATCTTCCTGCTCAGATTTTTTTTTTTTTTTACCAAAACTGTCTCTAATATGTTCCATGCAGACATAAGCAACTGTCATCACTGCAATTTTAACCAAAATGCTAAATTAATTCAGTTTGATATCACATAATTGACACAATTTCACTCTGAAATACTAACTGAATGTTGTTGTTTTCTTCCAGGACCTGGTTAAAGTTCACAAATGTTTACTGCTTGAAATCCAAGACTCAGTCGTACACAGAAGTGCCCAAAACCTTTTCCAGATCTTTATCACTTTTAAAGAGAGGTACGGTTTCCACATTTCAGTCCTTAAAATGTCACAACATCTGATGCACAATTAGATTTAATATTGTGTGGCATGTTTACTAAATACTAACAGATATTCAGTAAGAATACTTACAGAGGAGGAAATGTACACCGCCTCTTGTTTTCATAATCTCACCTGTATATACCATATATTACCTGTATATATCCTATATAACCTTTATAAATCCAATATTGCCTGTATATATCGTATATTACCTGCATATCTTATATTACCATATTACCTGTATATATCCAATATTACCTTTAAATATCCAGTATTGCCTGTATATATTCTATATTACCTGCATATCTTATATTATCATATTACTAGTATATATTCTATATTACCTGTATATATCCAATATTACTAGTATATATTCTATATTACCTGTATATATCCAATATTACTAGTATATATCCTATATTACCTGCATATCTTATATTACCATATTACCTGCATATATCCTATATGCATCCTATATTACCTGTATATACATATATATATATATATATATATATATATATATATATATATTAGATATTACCTGTATTTATCCCATATATATATCCCATGTTACCAGTATATATCCCATATTACCTAAATATAACTTATATTACCTGCATATATTCTGTATTACCATATATATCCTATATTACCTTCATATATCCAAGATCACATGTATACCGTATATCCTAGATTACCTGCACACACACACACATATTTATATATATATATATATATATATATCCTGTTGGGTTTCTGTAAATTGGCTTAGAGTCTGGTTTTGACCAACTCTATATATAAAGTGTTATGAGATAACTTTTTTGTGATCTGGCGCTATATAAATAAATTTGATTGTTTGAGTGATTTAATTGGTTTTCCCCTGTAAGTCGCTTCAGAAAAAAGCGTCTGCCAAATGCATAAACATAAATCCTTATTTGTTGTGCATATTTCTCATCTGTAGTATAGTATTAGCTTTTGTATATATCAGTAGTTTTATAGTACTTTAGTTGCATATGTATACTTAATATTTTACCCTGTAGTTTTTGCACATACCTACTGTACATTTTCAGTATTTTGTGTGATATTTTTATACAGTCCTTTTTTTGCACTAAGTGTTTTTGCTGCTAAACTGATTTCCTTGTTCCTGTGACAATAAAATTCTATTCTATTCTATTCTATTCTATTCTCCTACAGGTTATTGATCTATGGGAAATACTGCAGCCATGTGGAGACAGCCATCGCCACCCTAGATGATATTTGCAAAGACAGAGAGGACGTTCGTATGAAGTTAGAGGTAAAATGTGTCTGTGGTGACAGTAAAGGATGACGTGGAACCTCAGAGCTCATTTTTCAGCCTCTGACTGGTCTGACGATGCCCTCAAGTGTAAACCTGAGGCATTGCAGGCCATATATTCTGGCTTTCATGGGTCTGAAGCATCATTCTGCATCTGTGTGTCGTGTGAATAATGGGATTTTCTGTTTTGTTTTCTTTGCACAGGAGTGTTCAAAGAGAGCAAACTATGGAAAGTTCACACTGAGGGATCTTCTAGTGGTTCCCATGCAGCGAGTGTTGAAATATCACCTCCTCCTCCAGGTAAATATCCACATTTATTGCATTTTAGTCGATTTAATACAAAGGTTTTTAGTTTGGCTTTAATTGTAAATCTTTATTTAATACCATGAGATGCAAAAACAGGACAGAACCCCAAATTTGAGGCTGAATCTGCAGATAATTGTCAGTCATTATGTGCAACAGCCCCCTGTCATTCCCCCTTTGTCCACCAGAGGCACTGTTGACCACGTTTGTCATCCCTCTGCCCTCGTCCTTCAGGCTCTGAGGCTCCTCTCGTCTATTTCTGGAGCCTCTTTATGACTGTGGCTCTGAAACGACCCGCACATAATTGTCATCTGATCGAGACGATGGAGGCGGAGGAGATGGGAAACATAATGTGAACTAAGGCAAAACAAGACAGGGAGCTAGACAGGTGGAGAGGTGAAGTGTATTTAAAGGATCTGGGGTGATGGAATAAACCCAGACAAGGATAATAAGCACAGCGAGATGGAAAAACATATAAAGTCCTTGGTCCCGGTGACTCTAATCTCACGTGTAACAACAGACTTGAAGAAAAATACAACAGATATGTCAAGTTTGGTTGACTTTTGCTGAAGTTAAAGTGCAAAATGGATGCTCTTAACGGTCACTTTTGGTTTATTTTGACTTTTCTTCACATTAGAAATCAACTTTAGTCACTTTTTGAGGCCTCTGAAAACCCATTTTTCCTCTCGTGTGCACAAAACACAAATGCACCACCAAAATCTGCTTGGGTTGTGTCTACATGACCTTAGATTCAAATGGAACTACTGGTTAATATACAGCTTAAGCTCTAAATGATCACTTATTCTTTACTTTTTGATTTCCTAAGATCTGGTTAGTCTTTGAGGCCTCTGAAAGCCTCTTTTTAACTTTATATGTCCTCAAAACATGAATGTACAAACAAAATCTGCTTCATTTGTGTCCACACGTCCGGAGATGCAAATGAAACTGCTAGTTAATAACTAGTTGATTAAATAAAGTGCTATATGCATGCTCTAAATGGACACTTATTCCCGGTCTGAGAAATTTAGTTGTAAACTATTAGTCAGTTGCTTTTTGAGGCCTCCAAAAATTTCTTTTTCCTTTTACCTGTGCACAAAACACAAAAGCACTGCCAAAATCTGACTTGATCCCTGTGGAACTGCCAGCTAATAGTTAGCAGCTTAAGTTAACATTCAAAATGCATGATCTAAACAGTTACTTAGAGTTATTTCAACTTTTTCCATATTAGAAATAAGTTCTAGTTGCTATTTGAGGCCTTTGAGAACCTTTTATTCCATTTACATGTGCACAAAACACTAATACATCACTAAAAATCTCCATCCATCTGTTGTTTTTACATGACCTGAGATCCCCTGTAACTGCTGGCTAATAACTATCTGCTTAAATTAAAGTGCAAAAATGCATGCTCTAAATGGTCGCTTAAAGTTTAGTTGAATGTTTTCCACTTCAAAAATTCATTTTAGTTCTTCTTCAAGGCCTCTGAAAACCTTTTTATTTCCACTTATTATGTGCACAAACACAAATGCACCACCATAATGCATGCTTTAAACGGGCATTTTTAGTTTCCTTTGACTTTTTCACTTTAGAAATCAGTGCTAGTTGCTGATTGAGGCTTTTGAAAACCTCTTTTTCTGTTTACATGTGCACAAAACATGCATACATCACAAAAATCCTCCATCTGTTATACCCACCACATGACCTGAGATCCAATGAAACTGCTAGCAGACTAGTCACCAAAGTTAAAGTGCAAAATGCATGATCTAAACAGTCACTTATAGATTACTTCTAAATTCTACACATCACAAATAAGTCGTAGTTGCTTTTTGAGGCCTCCTAAAACTTCCTTTTCCTTTTACTTATGCACAAAACACAAAAGCGCCAATAATAAATGGATGCTCTAAACGGTCACTTAAAGTTTAGTTTAATGTTTTCCACATCAAAAACACTCTTCAAGGCCTCTGAAAACCTTTTTTATTTCTACTTCATATGTGCACAAACACAAATGCACCACCAGAAAGCATGCTCAAAATGGTCATTCCTAGTTTACTTTTACTTTTCCTATACCAGAATAAGTCATAGTTGCTTTTTGAGGCCTCCCAAAACTTCCTTTTCCTTTTACTTGTGTGCAAAACACAAAAGCATGACCAAAATCTGCTTCTGTTGCGTCCACACGACCTGAGATCCCTGTGGAACTGTCGACCAATAGCTAGCAGCTTAAGTTAAACGTGCAAAATGCATGATCTAAGCAGTCACTTATTGTTTACTTCTAAATTCTGCACATTCGAAGGAGATGTAGTTGCTTTTTAAGGCCTCCCAAAACTTCCTTTTCCTTTTACTTGTGCACAAAACACAAAAGCGCCACCAAAATCTGCTTCTGTTGTGCCCACATGACCTGAGATCCAAGTGAAACTGCAAGTCAGTACCTAGTAGCTTTATTTAAAGCGCAAAATTGATGCTCTTAACAGTCACTTATAGTTTAGTTCAATGTATTTCACATCAAAAACAATCTTCAAGGCCTCTGAAAACCGTTTCATTTCTACTTCATATGTGCACGAAACACAAATGCACGACCACAATGCACACTCAAAATGGTCATTCCTAGTTTACTTTGACTTTTCCCATACCAGAAATAAGTCATAGTTGCTTTTTGAAGCCTCCCAAAACTACCTTTTCCTTTTACTTGTGCACTAAACACAAACGCGCCACCAAAATCTGCTTCTGTTGTGTCCACACGACCTGAGATCCCTGTGGAACTGTCGACTAATAGCTAGCAGCTTAAGTTAAAGTGTAAAATGCATGATCTAAACAGTCAATTATAGTTTACTTCTAAAATTTCGCACATCAGGAATAAGTCGTAGTTGCTTTTTGAGGCTTCCTAAAACTTCCTTTTCCTTTTACTTGAGCACAAAACACAAAAGCACCACCAAAATCTGCTTCTGTTGTGGCCACATGACCTGAGATCCAAATGAAACTGATAACCAGTAACTTGTTGCTTAAGTTAAAGTGCAAAATGTATGCTCTAAACAGTCACTTATAGTTTATTTTTGACTTTTTTCCACATTAAAAATAAGTTCTAGTTGCTATTTTAAGGTTTTCGAAAACCTCTTTTTCCATTTACATGTGCACAAAACACTAATATGTCACAAATTCTCCATCTGTTGTATTCTCACAAACTGAGATCCCCGTGGAACTGTCAACAAATAGCTAGCAGCTTAAGTTAAAGTGCAAAACGCATGATCTAAACTGTCACTTATAGTTTACTTCTAAATTCCACACATTAGGAATAAGTCGTAGTTGCTTTTTGAGGCCTCCCAAAACTTCCTTTTCCGTTTACCTATGCACAAAACACAAAAGCACCACCAAAATCTGCTTCTGTTGTACCCACATGGCCTGTAATCCAAGTGAAACTGCAAGCCAGTAACTAGTAGCTTTATTTAAAGTGCAAAATCGATGCTCTTAACAGTCACAGTTTAGTTGAATGTTTTTCACATCAAAAACAATCTTCAAGGCCTCTGGAAACCTTTTATTTCCACGTTACATGTGCATGAAACACAACTGCACCACCAGAATGCATGCCCTAAATGGTCATTTCTAGTTTAGACTTGTCCAATACCAGAAATAAGTCATAGTTACTTTCTGAGGCCTCCCAAAACTTCCTTTTACCTGTGCACAAAAACACAGAAGCATCACCGAAATCTGCTTCTGTTGTGTCCACATGACCTGAGATCCCTGTGGAACTGCCGACTAACAGTTCGCAGCTTAAGTTAAAGTGCAAAATGCAAGATCTAAACAGTCATTTATTGTTTACTTCAAAATTCCACACATCAGGACTGTCTTAGTTGCTTTTTGAGGCCTCCTAAAACTGCCTTTTCCTTGTGCACAAAACACAAAAGCACCACCGAAATCTGCTTCTGTTGTGTCCACACGACCCGAGATCCCTGTGGAACTGTCCACTAATAGCGAGCTGCACCTAATAAAACATCCGCCGGGTTTCTCTCCCCATATGGTGACAGCCAGAATCTGTACAACTAATGTCTTGTCACTTCCTCTCGCTGCCTGAGTTCCTCTCTCTCGCTGCTTCTTTCTCGCTCTCTCTTTGTGTCATCAGTCTTTCGTCCTCTCTTTCTCGCTGAACCCACCACATCGCCGATCCCTCGATGGGTCCGGGCCATCGGCGTGACCACTCCCTTCTTCTCTGGTTGTGGGTGGATGTGCGGAGGCGGGAAGCAGGGCTTGATAAATAGGACTCTGTCGACTTGCTAGTGATAATAATGCCGAGGTTGAGGCTGAGTGACACCGGGGATTTGAGCAGACGTATATATCTCCCACTGAGACTCGGCGTGTGGAGGCTGTTTGTATGGGCCTGTATGAAGGACATGCATGGCATCCTTCCTTATCCTCCACTGCCGGGGTCTAGATGTCTTGTTTACGCAGCAGCCGAGCTCTGGCAACCAATTTCAGATACACACCGACACACACCTGCAACAGCTCACTGCACACACACACACACACACACACACACACACAACACACAGTATCTGATTTATTTCGGCACAGGATTCTCTTAGCAATTGCATTTTTTCATTTCATATCTAAACCTGAAGCATCGGTTCTCACATGTGGGATGCGACTGCCGGATAACAATGCTCTTTTTTTTTTTTTTTTTTTTTTTTAAACACGTAGACTTTCTTTCAATTTCACAACCTTTCCATCTATTTTTCCTCATTATGGAAGTTTAATCACTTCAACTGTTGTTCTCCGTTCGTTGTTTAGTGGATAAAATGTCAGAAAATGTAAAGAGTAAACATCTATCAATGTCACGTTTGATCCAAAGCCCAAAGATATTCAGTTTACAGACAAAGGAGAACAAAAAGTAGGAAAAAAAAATCTACAATAAAAAAAAAGGTTGAAATCAGAGAATTTTTTTTTTTTAGTTATATAAAAAAAAAAAAAAAAAAAAAAAAAAAGACTCAAAGCAGAGACACAAAATAGTAAACTGCATCTTGATAACTGAATATGAAAGTAGTGAATCAACAAATCTGGAACTGAACATTAAAATTAATGAAGTTTTAGCTATTATGTCCCTCAAACTCAGCAATAAGAGGTGAGCTAATGCTAATGCTGCTAATATTTGTCATCGTACATAAATTCTTTCTTTACTGGCGGTTCATAAAACATTCTGTCAGGGTCAACATCTACAATAAACTATATACAATCAGTAGACAATTATTTAATGACAAGAAGCACAAATAAGTAAAGCAACAAAATGAAGAAAAATGAACAAAATAATTAATATAATGAACAAAAATGAACAAATTAAACAATGTAAAAAAAAAAAAAAATCAAGAGAAAAAAATGAACAAATTAATCAATCAAATGAACAAAATAATCAACAAAATGAATGCAAATGAACAAAACAATTACCATAAGGAACAAAAATGAACAAAGTAAACCCAAAATGTATGAAAATAATCAACAAAAAGAGTAAAACTGAACAAATTAATCAATAAAATGAAATAAATTATCATGAAATGGAACAAAAATTAACTATATATATATATATATATATATATATATATATATATATATATATATATATATATATATATTAAAAATCAACAAATGGAACAAAAATTACAAAAAATAATCAACTTAATGAACAAAATTAACAAATTAACTCCAAAATATATGAAAAATAATCAACAAAGACTAAAAATGAACAAAATAATCAATAAAATGAACAAAATAATTAACAAATGGAACAGAAATGAACAAAATAATCAGCATAATGAAAAAAAATTAACAAATGAATCCCAAAATGCTTAAAAATAATCAACAAAAAGAGTAAAAAGGAACAAATTAATTAACAAAATGTATAAAAATGACCAAGATAATCATATTTGAGTCAACACATCAGATGTTTCTAATTGTTTGTGCTGCTTCTTGTCATGGGGTCAGAGGTCACATTGAATATCAACTTTAACCTGTACAACCCTTTTAGTTTAGGTTTTTGTGTGTCTTTTAAGGCTGTGCACATATTTCCTGTATTTTCTTGTTATATGTAAAGAAAAAGGAAGAGAAACAAACATGTATGACCATTTTAACCCTGCAAAAATAACACATAAATGTAGAATACGACGTTTACACAGTTCTGTATATGGAGAATTAAATGTGCGTTCCTGCTTTTTTTGTGTCGTAGGAGCTGGTGAAACACACTCATGATTCTACAGATAAAACCAACCTGCGGAAAGCGCTGGATGCAATGAAGGTAAAACACCAGCAGCTTCGTTTTCATTCTATTTAGCTACAGTTTTTATCTGCATGCACGTATCTGATACTTGGCAGCGCCTAATAGCATGTTCTAAGACTGCTTTGCACATGAAAAAAAACCTGAGATGCCACTGTTACTGCAAAGAACTAAATGTTTTTTTGCCTGCGAGTACAGTCAAAACCTTATTCCACTGAAGCCAAGACTCGATTCCAGTTAAACTATATTTTCAGTCAAGTCGTGTTTAGGTCTACAATCCAGTATCAAGGTCCTTTAGGAGTTTAAGGGCCTATGAAAAGAGAAAATACTCAGAAAAGACACGACATAAAAGCAATGAGTCACAGAAAATAATAGTTCACATGCTGCTATTGTATGAACACTTAAAATGGCAACGATTCTGAAGCAAAAATACATTTCTATATAGATACATATCAGTGTTATAATGCTTTTTACTGCTCAAGGTGCTTTTGGGGTTTTGAGGGAACAGTAGCAATAACCATGCATTATAAAAAAAAAATTAAACTTGTGCATTTGCAGCCCTTGAGTAAAGGGGAAATACAAGAACAGCTCCACAAAGATTTGACAAAAAAGCTGTGACTTGCAATTATATTTAAGTACATCTGAGTGCATTTGGAACTGCAACCACTGCTTTTATTTCCCAACTCTAAAAACTGAATGAAAACTCTGCTTTGGAGTGAAAAAGTTCTGTTTTTTTTTTTTTTTTGTTGGGGGGGGGGGCGCTCCATTTCCTGTCTATTGAGGAAAAAAAAAAGGATCAGATTCAATGCATCGCCTTCACAAATGTGCAACAGTAGCATTTTCTGATGGAGATTTGTGTAAAAGTAAAGAAATGTTGGTGAAATTGGTTTTGGAAAGTGATCTATGACCAGCTACACTCGGGTAAAAAAAAAGAAAATTTTAAGAAAATCTCAAATCTTTTGTCCTATAATTACCAGGGTATTTCTGTTGCCAACTAGTCGAATAGAATAGAATAGAATAGAATAGAATAGAATAGAATAGAATAGAATAGACTTTGTCACTGTCTGCTACTTTAGTCAGTGCAACAATATTTATAAACACCAGTGTTACAGAAACAAGAATAGAGTAAATATAAAGTTACAAGAACTAAAAATAAGATAAGAAAATAGAGTAAAAATGTACAATTTAATAAAGTAGCATAAGAATAGAGCTTAGTAGAATAAAAAATACAACTAGATAAAAAAAAATATCAACAGTATGTGTATCTATTAACAGTATATATATATATATATATATATATATATATAGTATTAATAGTATGTATATATTAACAGTATTAATAGCA
Organism: Sphaeramia orbicularis; assembly: GCF_902148855.1. Lineage (NCBI taxonomy): Eukaryota > Metazoa > Chordata > Actinopteri > Kurtiformes > Apogonidae > Sphaeramia > Sphaeramia orbicularis. Next base: position 39,054,590 of record NC_043976.1, on the reverse strand, counting down.
TGTATATTTATTAACAGTATGTATACATTAACAGTATTAATAGTATGTATACCTAAGTAAACAGTATGCATACCTATGGACCAGGTCTATATAAAAATAGTGCATTTATTTTTGATAAATTTGGAATAAACATATATATATATACATATATATATATATATATATATATATATATATATATATATATATATATATATATATATATGTATACACTCCCATGATTTCTGAAGTACAATACAATGCTCAGTTTTTGTTTTGTGTTTTGCAGGACTTGGCTCAGTATGTGAACGAAGTCAAAAGAGACAACGAGACGCTGCGGGAAATAGATCAGTATCAGAATTCCATCGAAAACCTGGTGAGCCACTTTTGGACGTCTGAAATCACAGGAGGCCGAGCTCACCTTTCAGCGCCTTGTAGAAAAAAATAAAATAAACCTGCTAATCACTGACACATGTTCTTCTTCTTCCTTGTTCTTCCTAGAATCAGTCACTGAGAAACTACGGGAGACCTAAAGGTGACGGCGAAGTACGGGTGTCCTCGGTGGACAAACGCGCCAAACAGGACCGGTGAGATGGCTGTTTGACAGGCGGGTCGGATAAATCAACCACTCACTGACGCTAAACTGGAAAGATGTGTTGTAACTACAAAACTGAGACCCGCAACTAAATAACCCTTTGTGTTCTGGAGTCCACAACATCAGTCAGCAATGATGTTCATTTCTACAGATCCACATTTTCTATAAGATAAGATTAGACTTTATTTATGTTAGCAGCAGTAAAAATAGCAAAAACAAGTAAGTGAAGAGAAAAAGACCGGTAGAAAAAAAAACACAAACAAGTGAAAAAACCTAAATATAAACATGAAAAATAATACATTTGGTATTTATATATTGGTATTTATAACAAGTCATAGAAACGTTAGCTTACCTTGTCATTGCTGATCACAGGGATCATGCTAACTAGCTTCTTATAAATGTGTCATATTTCTCTAAACCCACTTTTATTAGTGTTTAGTTCATTTATTTGTGTATTTGGACCCTAATAGTTCATACAGTTTGAATGTGAACCCTCCAGGTGCTGCAAAGCTATCTGTATTCATTCGGGCAAAAATCGAGTGGATTTCTACAACCTGTTTCAATTCCTTCTTAATTTGTTACGTTTTATTACTAGTTACGTCACGACATTTGCACATATAAGGTCCAGACGTCAGATGAACATTTTTTCGAGTACGACATAATTGTTTGTCAGCAGCAGCAGTTGTAGTAAAAACTGAAAATGTGTCCAAACTTGGAGCCGATTACCTAAAATGTTCAGTTGTTGGCTCAACAGGACAGAGCAGCACAGCCAACAACCTGGAGGGGGCGGGGCCTTAAGTGGCTCATGTGCATTTAAAGGGCCAGCGCTCCAAACCACCTTTCTGGTGTCATTACTCAGAAATAGGGTTGAAGATGGACCTGTGGAGTTGAATGAATGAAGAATTCAGACCCAAGCAGAGCATTTACAGTTTATGTAGACCACAGGGAAATGCTGTAAAATGCAGAATTCCATTAAAAAAAAGCAAAATATCACTTCTTTAAAGCAGGGTTAGGGTTAGTAATGAGCATACGTCCATGTTCATCCATTGGCTGAACACCAACAGGAAACAGAACTTTCCTGACGCTATTATAATTCCTTAAGGTCTCACGGTCTTGCTGTAAATTTTATTTATTTTTTTTCATTTGAGCAATTAAACAATGGGTGAAAAGTGTGTTGTAATACAAGCACTACTGAACATGTACCGAGTAAAATATTACTGAAAATTGATTAGTAATGCCTTACTCTACTGCAGTGGTTTCCAACCTTTTTTGACTCGTGACCCCATTTTAACAAATTTCTGGTGACCCCAGACATTCAAAACAAAGACATTTTTTTTGCAAAAATTCATCTGTTTTTAATCATGTAATAGTTTACTATACTATATTGCAAATAAACATTAATTTTAGACGACAATTAGGCTATATAATGTATATTATTATGGACAGAGGCAGAAAACCCAAGTTGAGATTACTGCACAAAGTGAGGATTTTATTTTCCTTGGTCAGGATTTCTACTGCAAATTAATACCGAACAAACAATAACTCAAACTATGAATTATGAAAAAGCCGCAACATCTTAAATCGGCCACAAAGAACATTTGAAAGTCACATGATCGGGTCAATCAAGATATGCCCTCTCAGATATTATATCCTGCATTTTATTTGAACTTGATTTTTATTAGGAAAAGTGTGTGGTGTTTTAATTATAATGAAATACATACTGAATCATTAATAAATATTTTTTTATTAGTAATTTATTTTTATCTTTATCAAGTACTAGAAATTTAAGGCGACCCCATTTGAATTCCAGGCGACCCCACGGTTGAAAAGCACTGCACTACTGCATTACTGCAAGAAAGTAATCCATTACTGTGATGCATTACTTTTGTAACGCGCCCCTCCCAACACCGGTTATATTCATACAGTTCTTTTCTTGCTGTCTTTTGTAAATCACAGAGAATATCCACCAGAAACACATTAAAAAAAGATAAAGACTAACAGTTTCTCTTACATCACAGGCACATCTTTCTGTTCGATGCCGCCGTGATCGTCTGTAAGCGTCGTGGAGACAACTACGAGATGAAAGAAATGATCGACCTGCACCTCTTCAAGATCACTAACAACCCGACGTCGGATAAAGAAAACCGAAAGGTCAGAACGAACGCAGATACGGTTTCTATTGGGACGCAGCCATATTTATACGTTTGGCTTTGGCATCCAGAGCAGGGCATGCTGGGTCATCGCTCGGCTTTAAATAGTCTCTTTTGACTCTGCAGCATGATTCACAGGCAGCATTTTCTGAATTTGCTGAGGAAAAAACATGGAAGATTCATAGTATAAGCCGAGCGTGGCCACTTCACATGAGTAGGTCTCCCAGGTGAATTCCCCCTCCTCGCACTCGCCAAGGTTCATGTTTTTTAAAGTTACAGATCTGGCCACCACCTTGGAAGAGATATTGGCACATCTTTCAATCATTCCAGCCCTTTTCTTTTCCCCTTTTTTGGCAGCAGCACAGCTCTTTGTGAACATTTTCCTTTCTGTTCACAGAGAGGAGCCTGCTTCTGCTGTTGGCGAGGCCACAATGCTAACGCTTTACCCTGGAAATTTGCAAAAATGACCCTCGATTAGGTCAAAGGATGGAAGAAGAAGACATAAAATAAGTTGTGTGTGCCTGTCCTGGTTAAAATGCACATCGAAATAGGCCTTGAATTTTAAATCAGTGCAAAAATGAGCTCATGGTCAAATAGAAGGTTTAAGGAAAAGGTGATTCATGCCTGTAATATTAAGTATTTGCCCTAAAATGAGGTGATATCCAAGTCTAATGTTTACGCAATTATTAGTGACTAAGAAGAGCACTTTGAACATTTAGGTTTTATGGCATTTTAGTAATAGTACAATCAGGTCCATAAGTATTTGGACAGTGATCTAAGTGTTGTAATGTTGGCACACTGCAAATCATTTGGTTTTTGCTAGGGATGTCCCGATCCGATCTACAGTTGGTATCGGCTGCCGATCTGGCATTTTTTAGAAGATCGGATCAGATTTAGTCACGAGATTGGGCCAATCAGGAGAGGGGACAAACGTCCTGCCCCCTCAAATTAAAGTTTCCGAAGGTAGGGAAAAGCAGGAGGCTTAGAGGAACTAGTAAAGCGTCTATAAGTTTCACTTTCACTTCGCACTTGTACTCATTCTGGTTCCGGTTGTGACGCGCAAGTCGTTTTTTTTTTTTTTTTTTCTCCAACCTGTGGGGCTTTTGTGGAATTATTTGACCGGATCCAACCCGCCCCGCAACAAATCCAGATCAGGACATCACTAGTTCTTACCAAGATAAAAAAAACCCAAAACAAAACAAAAAAAAACTTAGATTTAGAAGTGTTAGATAATTTATCTTGTTTTAAGAGTTCATTTCTTATTTGAAGTGTTCATACATCTGTAGACATGCACATTTCTAGATTTAACAATCTGAATTAGAGTGACATTATCTTCCTGCATGGACAGATATTTCACTTGTTTTGAGGACCTTTTCCCTCAGATTTAGTATTTTTATCTCATTTTTAGACACCTATTTTTTTATTATGTTGAAAATCAAGGTCAATGAAGTTACCATATTTGGTTCCTTACCTGAAAGTGGCAAAAAAAAAAAAAAAAAAAAAAAGATCCAAGAAGTAAATATATAAAATACTAGAAAAATACATGTAGTGTGAAAGGAACATGTATTTTTGAACATTTTTAGAACATTAGACCAACACCAGTGCTGATCCAGACCCCTGTCCACATCCACATGATCCCTTTGAACATCATTCCTTACATTAGTACCATTACTTCATGGTACCGAACAAAGCTGGTACACTCACTGTTCATGCAGAGGTGGACCTTACAGAACTCACTTTCCTCATTGGAACTGTTACTGTCACTGTCTTCTAATGTATGTGGAAATTACCAAAAATCGTCATTTGCCCGATAAAGGGTTAACCCATAAAAACCCAAACCTCCACCACCGGCTAAAACCACCTACTGATCTAAACTATTTAATACCTGTTGATCCATTAATCCTATCAATACATGTGAATAATTAATCTAAAATACGGTTTGTCATCTTTTCATGTTCATCAGATATGACCCATTTGGATGTTCAGAGGCTCCGTAGTTACCATGGAAACACCGTCATCTTCTACAACATTGATTCCCCAGGAGTTGGATCAATGACAGTTGTAGATGCTTGTTTTTCAATGACAGTGGATGGAGACACTTGATTTATGTTCAGTTATTGATATCTTTGTTAAAAAAAGTCGCTTTTTCATCAGTTTTCTCTGTTTTGATGTAATAACCTTTGAATTTACTCTGAGTTTTCATGAACTTCTACATCAAATATTGGAAAATACATCATTTACGGTGAAAAATACAAAATACAGAGGATAATATTGTAATAAATGGTGAGAAATCACTTAAATGTTAACTAGAGAGAAAATAGGTTTTTATGGGTGAATTCAAGAGTTTTAAACTAAAATATTGCTTTAACTATTTAGGAATTATAGCAATTTTTAATGTTATCTGCCCATTTTCAGAGGTTTCGCCTTTGCCATCATGTCCAGATGTGTCCTGTTCCCTGGTTATTCTATGACAAAATGAAGCAGATCAAGGGTGCGGAGTTGAATCTACATTTGGTCACTGTTGAATTCTCAATATGAGCCCAAACAGGAGTCAATGCAAGTGAAGGAGGCATCATTCAACTGAAAAAAACTAAATATATCTATCAAAGAAAAACTTTAGGAGTGGTCAAATCAATAATTTGGTTCCTTCTCAAAAAGAAAGAATCCACTGGTGAGTTCAACAACAGCAAAAGACCTGGAAGAACATGGAAGAAACTAAAGTAGAGGACTGAAGAATACTTTAATTTTTGAAGAAAAACCAAAGCATCTACAGGAGGAAAGTCAGCATTTAATGATATCTATGGGCTCTAGACTTTAGGAGTTGACTGTAAACTTTCATCCATCTATGAGGACTCTATTAACCTAAAATAAAGATTTCATAGGTAATTATATAAATACCAAATTTCTTATTTTTCCCTCTATATTTAAATTTTTTCACTCATTTGTGGTTTTTTACCCTCGGCCACACTGACTGCAGGGTACTGTATTTGTATTTTTTTTATTTAGTTACAGGACAGTGTGTATTGGCATTAGTCACATAGAACAAGTTGCATGCACCAGATTTAGCAGAAAAGCTAATTTCCATCCGTTGTCCTGGACAAACGACTAACATAGCAAACATCATCAGTCATCAGTTAGTCGTCTGTCCATTTGTCCGCTCATGTATGTGCAAAATGTTTGTATCCACCAGTAGTTCTCAACAACGGGGGGGCGGGGGGAGCAGCAAATAGTCAACAACAATGATAAGGTGAGGGGAGTTCACTTTCACTTCCTCCACATACAAGTTTGTCACATTATTTGGACACTTATGTATTGAGGTCCATGAGTGGAAAAAGGGGGTGGGGGGTGGGAGGATGTCTGGTACATCATCCGTCCGTCTGTATGTGCAAAAAGTTTGGCGTGGACTGAAGATTGAGGGTTTTCAAGTGCGCGCTCCTTATGTGTTCTACCTACCTACCTTTTTACCTTGGTATTAAAACAAATCCTCATATTTATATCCGTCTTTGTTTTAGCCTCTGAAAATGGAAAGGCTAAGGTTAAAATTAAACCATAGTCCACACTTCTACTACATCTTTACTGTTTCCTTTCTAATCCACTAGGGTTCATGTACAGAGAAAAAACTCCAACATTTGTGTCACTGTCCAAATACTTATGGACCCGACTGTAAATACCCTCCAGTATTTAGTAAATTAATGTCAACCAGGGTCTATTCAAGCAGAAAAAAAAGAATGCATTACTCAGCATTTAACCCATAAAGACCCATATATCCATCACTGACCAAAACCATCTACTGATCTAAACTGTTTAGTACCTGTTGATTCCGGGATGTGGATGGACACACTTAGTTTATGTTTAGTTAATGATAGATTTGACTGAAAAAGTCACTTTTTCTTCACTTCTCTCCATTTTTGAAATGATAACCCTCAACTTTAATCAAAGCTTTTATGAACATTTTTCATGATTAGTACATTAAATACAGGAAAATATCTAATTTATACTGATAAAATGTAAAATACAGAGGATAATATTATAATAAATGGTGATAAATCGCCCAACAAAGGTTAGATATACATTTGGGTCTTTATGGGTTAATGTTATCTATGGGTCTCAGACTTCAGTAATTGACTGTAAATTTTCATCATGTATTAAAACCAATCTTCATATTTATAACCGTCTTTATTTGAGCCTTGAGTTTAGCAAGGGACTATGGTTAAAATGAAACCCTTTGAATTCAAGCTGAAAGTCTTTATTATTTCCTTTCTAATCCACTGTGGTTCATGTACAGAGAAAAGTGTCACTGTCCAAATACTTATGGACCCAACTGTAAATACCCTCCAGTATTTAGTAAATTAATGTCAACCAGGGTCTATTCACGCAGAAATAAAAGAATGCATTTCATGTAGTTACTTGTACCGTTTAATTTTAATGTAGAGCGTACAAAGTGCACCAGCGATGAGCAGAACCTCCTCATTAACGAGCTGTAAAATAAAAAAGAACAAGACAAGCATCTCATATAACAGCCAATCAGCTGTAATGGAGAGAAGTCTTGCTCTGTTGAGTCCATTATTGCCTCTTTATGACTAAGTCAGCAGAGCTCGGGAACCACGTTGGACTCCTGACAAACCAATTAACAACGTTGCTCCAGTTGTAATGAGAAGCCATAACAATTCATCAGATAAACGCAGCTTCATAAAAAAGGAGTAAAATTGAGTTAAGGCGTTTTTCGGACCGTGTTTTACAATCACTTGCCTAAACGTTGACGCCCCGTCGTTGCGTTCGCTGCTCCAAAGTGCTGCTAAAGTGAACTCAAACCAACACGATCATCAAGAAAACCATCTTTAATAATTTGGTACGAGCTTGTTCCAGCGCATGTTTTACACTGTCTGCGGTGTAACACTGAAACAATGCGAGACTACGGCCGACTGCCTCCTCCCAGATGGTGTTATCATTAAACCTCGCTTTGGGCCTGACTACACAAACACAAAACTCACACACACAATGAACACTAAGTGCCAAGTGGTGAAAAATATTGCCAATCATAATGAGGAATGATACGGAAGGCGTGCCAGGAAACTATGATTTGGGTAATAATGAGGTTGTAAATAGTAGACATTAGCGGCTCAGACCCATATGGGCTCAGATAGTTGTTTTTTTATGAAAGTTTCAGCCGTCTTAGCGTCGTTCGTTTGCGATGTGATGGATGTCGGGGAGTTTGTTTGATTACATATTATTTGAGGAAGCGTTGAAGGTGACAGTGACGGTGGCAATTCGTCTGGAGGTAAAACCAAGAAATCTGGAGCAAACTCCAAGAACTAGTATTAAACCATAAAGAACCAAAGCTACTTTTGTGGCGCTTCCCAAAGTAATGTTTCTCCATATATGACATTTCTTAAGTGATTTATCCCCATTAATCATAGTATTATCCTCTGTATTTTGCATTTTTTCTGACATTTTAACCCACAGATGCACTTCCTGCTGCCTGATTCCACTGCATTTCCCTCCAGTTCATAGTTGACTGTTATCTTTTTGGGTTTTTTTTCACCCATAAAGACCCAATGCAACCTTTGGGCCATTCCCATATGATTTTTTTCCCTTCTAAATTTAACCTTTCTGAAGTGGTTTATACCCATTTATAATATTATCCTCTGGGCTTTGCATTGTTTCAGTAAAAATCATGAATTCTCCGATATTTAATTGACAGATCATGTAGATGTTCATAAAAACTCAGAGTAAATTCAAAGGTTATTATATCAAAAGTGAGAAAACGAAAGAAAAACCAGCTTTTTCTGCAAAATATATCAGCTGAACATACAGTCACAGAAAAAATGTTTAGACCACCCCATGTTTTCTTTAATTTCTTGTTCATTTTAATGCCTGGTACAACTAAAGGTACATTTGTTTGGACAAATATAATGATAACAACAAAAATATCTCATAGTAGTTTAATTTCAGAGCTGATATCTATCCATTTTATACGTTTTCTTGATAATAACCAAAATCACTTCAGTTCTTACATCGATATCTATGGCACTGTACTGACAAAAACAGTGCGTTTAAGCATTCCATGTTTTCTTTTCTGTCTGTTTTAGTCACATGATACACATAGGAGTTAGTATCTGATTGAATAACCATTGTTTTTGATGACTTTTGATGGTTTAAATTTTTTCTGCGACTGTAGATGTTCATAAAAGCTCAGTTTAGAGTGAGGTTTATTATATCAAAAACAGACAAAAATAAGGAAATGACTTTTTCAGCAAAGATATCATTAACTGAACATAAAACCAAGTGTCTCCATCCACTGTCATTGATCCAACTCCTTGGGTATAACTGGTGAATCAATGTTGTAGGAGATGACGGTTTTTCCACAGTAACTACAGAGCCTCTGAACGTCCAAATGGGTCATATCTGATGACCATGAAAAGATGAAAAACTGCATTTTACACCAATTATTTACATGTAATGTTAGGATTAGTGGTTCGGAAGTTATTCAGTATTTTAGATCAGTAGATGGTTTGGGCCTGACACATTCCTCTTAAAGCAGGATTTAATTAAAATGAGTTATTGTTGGTGTACCTTACCTTTAAAGACAAATAATAAAAATTCTAAGTATTAACCTTTTTATCTATTTTTGGTAATTTCCACACTCATTACAAGTGTTTGCTCCTGGAAGATTCTGTTGGGTTTCTGTAAATTGGCTTAGAGTCTCGTTTCGACCAACTCGATATGTAAAGTGTCATGAGAACTTTTTTTTAATGATTTGGCGCTATATAAATAAAATTTGATTTGATTTGCTTGATCAGCAGTTACAGTGAGTCCACAATCTCAGGTCCAATGTGGTCTCCAGGGTCTGTAAGGTCCACCTCTGCATGAACAGTGAGTGTACCTGCTTTGTTCAATACCATGAAGTAATGGTACTAATGTAAGGAATGATGTTCAAAGGGATCATGTGGATGTGGACAGGGGTCTGGATCAGCACTGATGTTGGTCTAATGTTCTAAAAGTGATGTTCCTTTCACCTTACATGCATTTTTCTAGTATTTACATCTCAGATTTTTTTTTTTTTGCCACTTATGGCTAAGGAAGCAAATATGATAACTTCAATGACCTTGATTTTCTACGTAATTAAAAAAAAATAGAAAACATTTACAAAAATATTAAAGTCTTGTTATGTCCTCCAATATTAGCATTAGTAGTATTAATATTTCTATGAGTGTCCTATAAAGGGTTAAAAGATGATTTCAACACATTGACCCACATGATGAAACTACGGCGGCCGACTAGGGCCAAACACATTGCAACGGCCCAATGCGCCTCATTTAAGAGAAAACAGCTGCAAGTCCAGAAACGATGCAAATTCACAAACTCAAACAAAAGTCTAAACGAGGTACAAAAAGAGGAACGTGGTGCAAATGAAAAAATGCGCCGCAAGAAACAAAAACATATATAATCATCAAATGCTGTGCAAATGAAGTTTTCTCTAACTGAGATGCATTGGGCCATTGCAATGTGTTTGGCCCTTGTCAGCCACCGTATGGAACCATTATACAACATATTTACACATATTTAAGCAACGTCCCACTCCGACGTTTCAACTCTGTGATAAAATGAGCAAAAAAACTTGACTGACACGTCGACAAACACGGTCTCGTTCCGTACAAATTGGTAGCTTGGCGATGTCTTCTTCTGAGCTCGAGTCTGGGTGTCCACTGGGAAAGCCTCTGTCGAACGCCAATTTCCTTTTCTGTTTTCTTTCAATGGAAACGATGAGCTGCTGTGCTTCCCTGACAGCGCTGCGAACCTGGCGTGTTTTCAGCTTTCAGAGAGTTCAAAACCACAACACGGAAAGGCAGAAAGGTGCCGTGAAAAGTAAAAAAAAAAAAGAAAAATAAAGGCAAAACGAGTGTACATATGAGCTGAAAGCCTTGTGGCAGACGACACACTGCTTCACAGCTTTGCTCTTTGTCCCAAGGTCCAGATATTATGGCCTAATATCTTCAGTTTAATATCTAAAATACTTTGCATACAGTTAGAACCTAAACCACCCATTATTATTTTGGGAATTTCAGATGATGTTAAAAAACTAAACAATTTCCTGCAACGTTTCCTTTTTTATAGTCTTATCATTGCAAAGAAGTTACGCCTCATGCATTGGAAAAAGAAAGATGTGGCTTACTAACCTTTATTTATTTTATTTATTTATTTGCACGTACAGTATAAAATAAGACAAATACATGTAAACATCTCTCTTGATAGAGAGAAGGGTAGGAAAATGTGGAGGTGAGGTCGGAAACCCAAAAGCCTTATAGCACAGGTGTCAAACATGCGGTCCTGGGGCCAAATCCGACCCGCCAAAGGGTCCAGTCTGGCCCTAGGAATGAATTTGCATGATGCGCAAAATGATTTTTAAAAGTTAAGCTTAAAACTAGCGTCTTCCTCTTCGCATCACCTCTTCCACCTGTCTGTCTCTCTTTTGCGCTTCCTGCTAGAGCACCCCCAGGAGGCCGTTAGCTCGTAAAAATCTATAGATTGTATGGGCCGCAGGGTTCAAAGCGTGAGAAAAAAGTAGCAGCTTATAGTCCGGAAAATACGGTGTATATGGATGCAAAAATTCCAAACGCGATGTGTATGCAGTAAACATGTATTTGTGTGACAATGTGCTCTAATTAAAACATGTGAAATACATATGAGCCAAAATAGAGACTAATAGAATAATCGTTGAAGTGGATAACGGTGGATGATGACTCGCCCACTTGTTTCTCGGGTTGGTGCACGCCGCCTGACGCCCAGCAGTTATGTGGCACTGTTATACGCCGTCTCCTTCATGCTCTTATTCTTTGTTTTGTCTGTTTGTCAGTTCCGCCACCCTCAAACCCCTCTCCGCCTTTGTTTCGTCTCTCTGAAGCATCCGTCTTTCATTCTGCATCTCTTTGCCTCCATCTGTCTCTCTACATCCTGCCTTGTTCAGCTTTTGCCCCTTTTGCCTCCTCCTGTTTTTCTTCCTCGATTTGTTTACCCACCACTGTTGTATTTTCCGTCTAAAATGCGTTTGTTTTTTTTTTCTTCTTTTTCCCCTCTCTTGTTCTTCATTGCAGTGGTCCTATGGATTCTACCTCACTCATAACCAGGGTCAGACCGGCTTTGAATTCTTCTTCAAGACCAAAGAGCTGAAAAAGAAGTGGCTGGAGCAGTTTGGCATGGCCATGTGAGTGTGCATTGTACGAGTGTGTGTTCATACGTGACAAGAATTGATAACAGCGTGTATGCCTCGGCTGCATTTTCCCTCAGCTCATCCTGTTCTTCAAGTCGGGCCATGTGAAGATTTGCACTCAAAGATGAGCAGGAGATGACCCACTTTAATTAAAATTCCGGCGTCTGGCTTTAAATACACGCAAAGAAACACAACTTAAGCACCGAATACGTGGAGTAAAACCTCTACCAAAGTGCAATCAGTGAACGAAATGAAGCAAAATCATAAAAATGAGAGTCTCAGAGCCTCAAAACAACTAATGTTACTTGCAGAAGTAAAAAAAAAACCTGTGCAAAAAGGTGTAAAAAGAAGCTACGTTGTACCACTAGAAGGTGTTTTGAAGATACGGATGAGTGCTGTTGTTTTAACCGAGCCTGTTTGATCTACAGTAGGGGTCCAGAACTCAATTTCCTCATTTTAAACCATGAAATAAAGCTGCAGTTCAATACAATTAGTGCTGCTTTATTCGTTAGGAAGAAGAAGAATAATAGGAAGAAGAAGAAGAGGTGTTCGGGAAATTATCTTATGAAGCGACTTATGAAATAGCTTTAACAACAAGAACAGAACTTTAGCGCAGTAGTGTTTTGTTTTTGTCTTTTTCATTCTGGATGTTTAATATCTACAACAGTTTTAGTTCAGGGACCAGATTCAGCCCAAAATCATCTCAAGTGGGCCGGACCAGTAAAATAGTAACAGTGAAATTAGTGTCTTAAAATAAAATGACATTATCAAAATATTCACATTTGCAAACTAACCTGATGTGAACGCAAAAAACATGAAAACCTGAAATTTCTAAAGAAAAATAGAAACTGTTTTAATAATATTATGCCTAGATCTATTGTCTAAAAGTAAGTTCTTATATCTCACTGAAAAATTACTCTTTAGGTGATTATGTCTTTTTTGAAGTGTGATGAGATATTTTGGGTCCACAACGTTTACCACAATTGGTAGCGGCGCCCCTGCTATTTACTATAGTATTATGCTGTTTATTTTGCTTTTTTTTTTTTGGTGAAAATCATGTATTTTCCTCTATTTAATTTACCAATCATATAGAAGTTCATAAAAGTTCTTTTTCAAGTCAAAGTTTATCATATCAAAAACAGAGAAAACTAATGAAAACGTGACTTTTTCAGCAACGATATCGATAACTGAATGTAAAAACAAGTGTTTCCATCCACTGTCATTGATCCAACTCCATGGGTTTTACTGGTGGATCAATGTTGTGGAAGATAACAGTGTTTCCATGGTAACTATGGAGCCTCCGAACGTCCAAATGGGTCATATCTGATGACCATGAAAAGATGACAAACTGTATTTTACACCAATTATTTCAACATATTAACAGGTTTAATGGCTCAGAAGTTATTAAACATTTTAGATCAGTAGATGATTTCAGTTGCCACTGGCTGTTGGGGTCTTTATGGGTTAAGCATCGGGGAACAATTAGTGTTTCAAACCTTAATTGAATGTTTTGGTGAAACAGCCACAGATGGCGGTCTTGGTCTTTGAGGGTTAACGACAGAGTGTGAGAACTTAAGTCTTGAAAGTCAGGAAAAGACTTTAGGAGAAGTTCTGTTGTTTTGCAGAGTTTTAGAATTCAAGAAGCTGCTTCTCGGCGCTACTTCGACCACCAGTGTATAAAGTTGCATCGGACGACTTTAAAAGATCCCAGCAGACTCAGGAAAAAGAGGGAGTGTAAGAGACCTCAAACTCTAGTCTTATTCTCAAAGTCAAGCAGAAAAAAACACCACTGAGGGATTCTACAAGGAGCAGGAGGTGCCACAGTAACATGTTCAGCACCATTAACTGTGAACTGTCCTTTGTAAAACAATAACACCTGATAAAATGTGAACTTGTATTGGACCTGTCTTGTTGATAGTACGCAGTTCCCAGGTAACTCTTTAACTACGGCAATCTCACCGGCACTACATTCTGCACTTTACGGCATTCAAATTCCTGCAACTCCTGAACCATTTATGCTAACCACAAAATTCAAATGGCATTGGAAAGCTGAGATCCTGAGCTTTCTGACACTATATACGACTTTACGGCAGCTGTATTAGAAGTAGAAAGGAACTGTTTCAGAGACTTCCACACAGTCTAAAAAAAAACGCCTGGAATAACAAAAAATATGAAGCCATAATATGGATACTGAATGTTCAAGACCAATGAGCATGTTTGAGCAGATGTAAAATAGTTGAAAGTTTATTGCCGCAATCTCAAAAAGTTTCATAATGGACATTTACGGTTGTTTCTGATAAATATGCGAAAAACTCAAGTCGTTTTTTTTTTTCTTTTTTCCTAAAACACACTGTTTTAGGCATTTATTTTTTATAATAATGATAATTAATGGCTAGATATTGAAAGGTTTTTTTTTGTACATGTATTTATTTATTTTGGATCAGAAGAAAAAACAAAACTTGTGTGTATCAGGAACTAGCTAATAACAGAGCAAATAAATTAATCAATAGAGGTAACAAGACAATATAGCAATTGCCATGTACACTTGTAATAACAAAATAAATTCAATATAAATTGCTTGAAAAGGAGTTAGGAGAAGAAAACTTATTAAATCCCACTCCCACCTGTAATTTATTCATCATAACACATTACTTTTGTTTCCTTAATGATAAGATTACTGTACATCTGTTTGGAGTCCTAATAATGTAAATAACTGATTAGGAAAACTGATGTATATTACATATAGTAATCTAATTGATAGTCTGCATAACTTATAATACAATATATTTCAACAATAATTACATACCAACAATAGTAATGGAAGAAATCGCTTTTCCATTGACCCTCAAATTGCGCGAATATAACTTACGCATAAAATTTCCCTAATGGAAGAATGACAATTTAGCCAAAACTCTTGTTTTTCTATTAAAAGTTTTTGCACTGGCAAGAGGTGGTTTCTCGGGTGTAGCGCAAATGGTATATCATGCAAAACTGCAATGGAAAGACCTTTTTCTGCAACTAGAGTCACATGAATTAAAAAAAAACAAAAAAAAAAACAATGTTGATGGACATTGCAACAAGCGAAGAATAAGAGTTTTAAAAGAAACATGTTGCGGTATGTGTGGACACACCAGGAAACCAAATCATTTTTTAATTTAGTACAGGATAGAGGGGTAAAATATAATAATAATAATAATGAATATATCAGTAAATCAACACCATATTTATGTTGGTTGCCATGTTTATGGAATGACTTCTCGTGTCATCTTGCGATAATAAATAAACCAATCATCGCATTTGTGATTTAATGGAAAAACCGACATTATGCACTTCTGTTTTTTCAACATTTAATAAATATCGGTAAAGTTTTGTCCAATGGAAAAACGACTTGTGACACATACCAAGAAGTTAAGTTCTTCCTGAAAACAAAGGTCCAAAAAATGGCAAAAAAGACATTTTCTGACACTTATTGCAAAGAAAACATGAAGACACCTAAAGCGACTTCTTATAATGACAGTCTTTCAGAAAGCAGATCTATTTCTTGACCTCAGAGCAAACCACTGAAGGTTTCTTTAACTGAAACAACCTTCATCTTTGATATTTTTTCTTCCAATCCACCTCCGGTTTTTCAGTTTTCCCACAACATAGCTTTGTTGTGACCAATAATAGCTGTGTATTAAGCAATTTATGTAAAAGTGTCATCATCATTCAACCGTCATCGCAATCCGAGCCAAGACAGACCTCTTAGATTGAAATAAACAGACCGCCGCGCTACAGGCCAACTCGGATGAATCCTCTTTTCTTTTCCATCTTTCTGTCTTCAACTCGAACACACACATCCATTCGTGTCCCAAGGGGCTGAGAACACTCCTATGTTCACTTGAAGCAGACCTTGCCTGTCTACTTGCAATTCTTTCCTTCTCACTTCAAAGAACTGTATCAGTGAAATGTTACTGTACGGGAGACTCTGTCAGCAGCAATTATAAGGAAAAAAAAAAGAAAAAATATGCTTTGAAATGGACAGTTTCTTTAAAGTGCAAAACTGAAAGCAAACAAAGTAGGCAACAAGAAAACTAATTTACATTAATTGTCTTTCTCGTAGGTTTAATTGGTGTTACATAACAGGAATATGCAGATAATGCTGCAAACACTTCTGGATTTACCTGTATGTTACGTTCTCTTTTAGAAATTACACATTTCAGAGATTAAATGTTTTGAATTTTACAGACTTTTATAAGATGAATCAGGAAACAAATGACAAAAGTGATGGATATTTTTATATATTTTATATATTTTCAACACATATTATAGAATTCTATTACATGTTAAGAATGCACTGATATATCAGCTAATATCAAGTGAATAAGAGGTCTTTACGCCAATAATTAACTGTTTTTATTTATTTATTTTTTGCATGTTTGACTGTCTGATGCAGCCACATCTTTTGAAACACAAAAAAGGATATCATATTTCATCTCTGCAAAACAGGCCTGTACAAAAATAGGAAAATTACACTCACTATTGGGTTGAAATGTCTTATTTCAAGTAAAATTACCTGCCAGTGCAGTCAGAAAATTACACTTATCAAGTTTTCTTATTCTAAGAAAACTTGAAGTGTAATTTTCTGACGGATTATAGAATGCTAAAATTGTTATTTTAAGCAAACATATACTTGTTTCAAGTCTTCATAGTAAGATATTTTTTAATCTATGGTATATACCATTATATATATAGACATATAGATATAGTGTCTGCCATATTCATCCCTCAACAATGGAGCTTGTTTTGTTAGTTGTAATATCTAAGGCTACGTTCAGACTGCAGGCAAATATGGCCCAAATAGGATTTTTTGTCCATATGTGACCTGTATCTGATCTGTTAAAGACAGTTTGAACAGAACAAACCCGATTTTTTTTCAAATCCGACCCAGGCCACTTTCATATGTGGTCCTAAATCCAATACGTATCCAGTATTTTGCAATGTGACTTCAGCCTGAACTGAAGTCTGAAATGTGACAAATGTTGCAATTCTGCATCCCTGGAGTATTACTTCCATAAACACAGTGTGTGCCTGCATGGTCACATGTTATGTATCACATATAACTGATAGAAGTCACATTTAATGTGTAATATGAATGAGCACACACACACACAAAAAAAAAAAAATCGGATTTCACCAAAAAAATCCAAATTGTGCATTACGACCTGCTGTGTGAACATAACCTAAACATGCAAAAATGCTATTGATAACATGTCGTAATCACCTCAGGGGTCATTTCAAGCGTATTCTGAAAATTATCTCGCAACCCCCATTTTGAGAATCCCCGTTTTAAAGGATAGAGTTGTAGATAATTAGTTTGGAAACATTTTCATCGTGTAATCTGACATTTTTGCCGTTATTATTTTACTGGTCCAGCCCACTTCAGATCATATTCAGCTGTATGTGGCCCCTGAACTGAAATAAGTCTGACATACCTGGTTAAAGGTGATAATTTGCAGAAGTTTCACTGCTCAAATACAGCTCTTCACATGAGCTACATGCATATTTTAATTCCATGTTCCTTCTCTTATTTAGATCCAACATTCGCCCAGAAAACGCCACCAACAACCACCATGAGTTTCGTATGCACACCTTTGAAAGAATCACCTCCTGCAACTCCTGCCACATGCTGCTGAGGTAAGGGATTATTATTCACACCCAGAAAGAAGCACAAAAACTGAGAAAAGACTATTATTGAACATAAAGACTGAGGACAACTGTCACGCCGGCTCTGAAAGGCCTCCGCTCCTCCCGGTCCACTCCGGCGAACCCTAACAATCTATTCGTCACCTGGCCTTCACTTCTCTCTTTAGCCTCACATGTGCCTTAGCTACACAAAGTTCCTTTAGAATTTCCTGAATGCTATCGTCACCCGGAGGACTGCGCCTCATGGTCTTTCTCGGCGGGAACAACCGAGTGGTTTCACCTTCTGAGGAAAGTGAAGAAAACGTCTGTCACACTTGAACACTTCTTCAAGGCGGCGAATGAGGGAAGAGGACGCGATTACCGCAGAGTGAATTTACAGAGCCGGGCCTGAATCCATCAACACCTTCTGAAAAACACATTATTATACTCTTTAACCCATTAAGACCCAGTGTTGCTTTTGTGGCAGTTCCTCAATAGTTTTCTCTAGATTTCACCTTTATTAAATGTTTTTTCATCATTTATTATAATATTATCCTTTGTATTTTGTGTTTTTTTCGATGAAAATCATGATTTTTCTTGTACTTAATTTACTGATTATGTAAATGTTCATAGACGCTCAGATTAAAGTTGAGGGTTATTAAATCAGAAACAGAGACAACTGACATTTTAACCCACAGATGCATTTCCTGCAGCCTGATCCCACTGCATTCCTAGTTTTGAGGCAGTTCCCATGTGATTTTTTTTCTTCTAAATTTAACCTTCCTGAAGTGATTTATACCCACTTTTTACAATATTATCCTCTGGGCTTTACATTGTTTTAATAAAAATCTGGCATTTTTCTATATTTAATTCACTGATCATGCAGATGTTCATAAAAGCTCAGAGTAAATTCAAAGGTTATTACCTCCACCAAGGAGGTTATGTTTTTGCCAGGGTTTGTTTGTTTGTTTGTCTGTCCGTTAGTGTGCAACATAACTCAAAAAGTTATGGACAGATTTTGATGAAATTTTCAGGGTTTGTTGGAAATGGGATAAGGAAGAAATGATTAAATTTTGGTGGTGATCGGGGGTGGGGGGGCCCACGGGGGGGCGCAGACCAGAAAATTTCATCAAAATCTGTCCATAACTTTTTGAGTTATGTTGCACACTAACGGACAGACAAACAGACAGACAGACAAACAAACCCTGGCAAAAACATAACCTCCTTGGCGTGGGGGGGCCCACGGGGGGGGGCCACTGATCAGCCTTGGCGGAGGTCTGCGCTCTCCGAGTGCTTCTAGTTATATGAGAAACAGAGAAAACTGAAGAAAAAGTGACTTTTTTAGCAAAAATATATCAATAACTGATCATAAAACAAGTGTCTCCATCCACTGTCATTGATCCAGCTCCATTGGTTTTACTGGAGAATCAATGTTGTAGAAGATGACGGTGTTTCCACAGTAACTACGGAGCATCTGAACATTCAAATGGGTCATATCCGATGACCATGAAAAGATGACAAACTGTATTTTACACCAACTATTTACACATATTGATAGAATTAGTGGATCAACAGGTATTAAACACTTTAGATCAGTAGATAGTTTTGGTCAGTGATGGGTGTTTGGCTCTTTATCTGTTAAAGTTGAAGGTTATTATATCAAAAACAGAAAAAACTTAAATACTGAAATTGTCAGTGTGTGTGTATATATATATATATATATATATATATATATATATATATATATATACATATATATATTTATAGACATATGTAAGGGTAGAGACTGCAATCTGGTAGGATCGGCGATTCTACCAGTAGAGACTCTGATCGTAGTCTGTACCAGTAGAAACTCCGATCAGAGTCTCTACTGGTAGAAACTCCGATCCTGCCAGTAGAAGGGTTAGGGTTAGGGTTCGGATTGGAGTTTCTACCAGTAGAGACTCTGATCGGAGTTTCTACTGGTAGAGACTACGATCGGAGTCTCTACTGGTAGAATCGCCAATCCTACCAGATCGCAGTCTCTACCCTGACATATATATATATATATATATATATATATATATATATATATATATATATATATTTGGAAGTTGCCACTAAAATATTTCTAGGTCTTTAAAGGTCAAAGCAGAGAATACTGAAGAAAAAGTGACTTGGTTTATAATCAGTTAATGATTTATTTTGATAAAACTCAATGTATCTATCCACTGTCATTGATCCAACTCCAGGGATTTTACTGGTGAATCAATGTTGTAGAAGATGACAGTGTTCCCATGGTAACTACACAGCCCCTGAATGTCCAAATGGGTCATATCTGATGAGAAACTGAAGAAAAAGGGACTTTTATTGCAAAATATATGAACAAACATTTACAACCTTATTTGGTTCATAGCACTGTGATTTTACTTATTTTATTTCTTTTTATTCATTTTATTTATTATTTTTACTTGTTTTTGTTCACTTTGTGGCTCATTTCCCCATATTACTTATTTTGTATATTTCATTTAATTACTTTAATTTTATGAAGAACTTTGGCTGTTGTTGTTCATTCTGTTGCTTGTTTTCTTCTTTTTTTTTTTTTTTTTTTACTTAATTTTAGTACTTTTTTTTTGCATTTTTTCATTTTACTTCATATTTAATTTTCATATTTGGTTTTGTTCATTGGAATGACATTTTCAAAATCTATCATTAACTGAACATAAACCCAGTGTGTCCATCCACTGTCATTGATCCAACTCCATGGGTTTTACTGGTGAATCAATGTTGTGGAAGATGGTGTTTCCACGGTAACTACAGAGCCTCTGAACGTCCAAATGGGTCATATCTGATGACCATAAAATGATGACAAACTGTATTTTACACCAATTATTTACATGTTTTGATAGGATTAATGTTTCAGAAGTTATTACATATTTTAGATCAGTAGATGTTTTCAGTTGCTGTTTGCGTCTTTATGGGTTAAAGATGTTGCTTTGACGTGATTATTTCTTGAGGTTGTTTTTTTTTTTATAGCATTGAAAATGAAATAATTATCACCCTCAGGTCTGGTTCATCATAGCTATTCTAACGTCGCTCTTTGTTTTGACGAAGCTGAAGAAGAACATTTGATTAATGTGAAAAGACTGAGACAGAAACTCTGCGTCTCATCTAATATCAAATAACTCGGAGAATTGGAGAAGCTAACGAGGTCAAGTGCTTCTCCTTGATTTTTAATTATCTGCCATTGTGCTGTAAAACACAGCAAAAAAAAAGGTTATGGAATGTCAGATCTCGTATAGCGACAGTGTCTAGTGTACGATACTGCTGTTATGAAGATTATGAGGAGTCTTGTAAAACAGTGAACTCTGCCTGAACACCCATAATCCTCTATGATAATATCTACAACAGCTCAAACTCTGCAGAGGCATCAGGACATTGAACGCAACATGTACCACATGCACAATACATCCTACAAAGTATGAAAGTTAATATTAGTCATTAGGATCTTGTATTACTATTGCTGTAACTGCCATACGAGATGAAAAAAATAAGCAATTTTCATAACATAATAATAATCTTGAAAGTCGAGCTGCAACAAGTATTTGATTATTGTAGTTTTTTTTGGCTTTTTTCAAGTAAAAAAAGACAAACTTGTCTGATTCCAGTCTCTTAAATGTACATACTTTCTAGTTTCTTTCCTCCTGTAGGATAATATACTGAATAAATTTGCATTTTTGGGTCCAAGTAGATGTTTTTAAGGCTGTGGGAAACACCTTTTCACCACATAGAAACAAATTCTTGATTTAACTTTGTAAAAAAAAAAAGACCCAACAGTAGTCAATGACAATATGTATAAGAGCAAAAACTCTGCAGAGCCATCAGGACATTGAACGCAACATGTACCACATGCACAATACATTCTTTTAAGTATGAAAGTTAATATTAGCCATTAGGATCTTTGATTATTATTACTGTAGTTGCAATATGAGAGGAAAAAGTAAGTAATTTTTATACTATAATAATAATCTTGAAAGTTGAGCTGCAACAAGTATTTGATGATTATAGATTTTTTTGCTTTTTTCAAGTAAAAAAAGCCAAATTTCTCTGATTCCAGTCTCTTAAATGTACATATTTTCTAGTTTCTTTCCTCCTGTAGGATAATAAAATGAATATATTGGCATTTTGGGTCCAAGTAGATGTTTTTAAGGCTGTGGGAAACACCTTTTCACCACAAAGAAACAAAGTCCTGACCTGACATTGGAAAAAAAAAATATATATGCATAAGAGCAAAAACTCTGCAGAGGCAGCAGGACATTGAATGCAAAATGTATCCTATGCACATTACATTTTATTAAGTATGTAGCTTAATATTAGCCATTAGGATCTTTTATTGTTATTACTGCAGTTGCAATCTGAGAGGAAAAATGGAATAAATCTTACAATATAATGACACTGTTGCAAATAGACCTGCAACAAGTAACTGACAATCATTAAATCTGGGATTTTTTTCAACGTAAGCCAAAATTCTCAGCTTCCAGCCTCTTAAAGATGAATATTTTCTGATTTATTTCCTCCTATATGACTAAACATATTTGCATTTTTCACTACAGAGAGGCAAAGTCATAACATAGGAAAAAATATGACTAACCCAATGACAGTCAGTGATTTTGATTGTGACTAATCTGTGCTGCTATTTACACATATGTTCCTACTTGAATTTTA
The DNA here is from genome assembly GCF_902148855.1 of Sphaeramia orbicularis. Lineage (NCBI taxonomy): Eukaryota > Metazoa > Chordata > Actinopteri > Kurtiformes > Apogonidae > Sphaeramia > Sphaeramia orbicularis. Next base: position 39,032,290 of record NC_043976.1, on the reverse strand, counting down.
TAATTTTACAAGTCAGGGACATTAGAAAAGGAAAGACAATGTGCAGTGTTTTCATGTGCAATATCCTTAAGTGCAATTTGTGGATAGTATTTATTTTTAAATATTCATTACAAGTCACTGTGCAACTGTCTTTTAATAGTTTATATGCTTTTATTATACTTTTACACTGCTTATATCTCTGACTTCTGTTTTGATTGTATATTTTGATCGTCCCCTGGGACACAACTGGAAGGGGCAGGACTTTAACTCCCTATTTTCTACCATTTAAGAGACCAAATAATTAACCAGCAGTAAAAAGATGTTCTCAGTTGCAGCTGTAGTTGTGAACCTCCACACTGCTGAACAGTAACACCAGCAGCTCCAGCTGTTTCAAAGCCCAAAACGAATACTGATCCCCTGCTTAGGAATAAAAACCAGGTGCAGATGCAAAACTTGACATTTACACATTTCTCACCTTTAATTCTCAAAGCTTGCACCTTAGAAAATCTCAAAAGCTCCACACGAGAAAATGACCCATAAAACTTGCACCACAAAATGCTTCCATTTATCTCAAAAAAGGTCCAAAAAATACCCACAAAGTCCAATAAAAAACTCTCCACTCTACCTTCCTCGTTGCTTATTGTTAAAGTTATTGTCCGAGACTCCAGGTGCCTCTGAAAAGTCCAGAACAATAACTGTTCTGCTGGAAATCACTTTTCCATGACTTTGATGGAAAATGTCATGAAAAAACAAAGCAGTTAGGGAACGTTACGTAGGGTGACTCTGGTGAAACTATGAAGTCCTGAAGATTAACTACAATAAACTCTTTTTGGAGATTTATATTCTCGAAACTCCATTTTGGGATTATAATGGTTTTATCCTGAACGCCACCAGATATTCTTTGTGTGAATGCAATAATTTGGTTGGATTTCGTATCTATTGATAACCAACATAGGAGACCCCTAGTGGAAGACCCCTAATGATTTCAGCTTCTCTATGATTATTATAAGTCATCCAAATGGGGGTGCTTTAGTCAAAAATCAGTTTTTTGGACATAAATCAAGCAATAATACGCTGATTTATGAAGGTAGATTTGTTTCTTTATTATTCAATCCAAAAAAAGTTGCTTTCCAAAAAATTATTTTCAATCAGAAAAATCTTCACTTCAATAAATAAAAACCCTTTCAAAGAAAAAAAGTGTTTGAATGCAAAAAAAAACAAAAGCACTCGGAGAGCGCAGACCTCCACCAAGACAGATCTGCCGTCCCACCCCCCACCACCAAAATTTAAAAATGTCTTCCTTCTGCCTGTATCAACATTTCCTGAAAATGTCATGAAAATCCATCCATAACTTTTTGAGTTATCTTGCTAACAAACAAACAAACACGCACGCACGCAAACACAAAAAGCAAAGTGATCACAATACCTCCTGGGGGAGGTAATTAAATAAAGCTGAAACCCCCCAAAATTCCTTTGAACACTTTTTTCTTTGATTGAAAATGTTTATTTATTTTATTGAAGTGGTATTTTTTGGGATTGAAAAATAAAAATACAAATGTCCTACCAAAACACAAAAAAAGGACTTTAATCAAAAAAATTATTTTTCAATCAAATAACTAATTTCAACAAAAAAATACCCTTTCAATCAAAGAAAGAATGTTCAAATGGAATTTTGGGTCTCAAATTTTTTTTTTTTCTCTTTGATTGAAAAGGGGTCTTTTTGATTGACGATAAATACAGGCTAACGCTGCACTAATAGTCACACTCATGACTAGAAATGAGAAAAATACACTTTGTAAGATTTAGATTTTATTCAGTGTTATATCAGAAACAGGGAAAACTGAAGAAAAAATGACTTTTTCAGCCAATCTATCATTAATGGAACATAAACCCAGTGTATGCATCCACTGTCATTGATCCAACTCCATAGGTTTTACTGGTGAATCAATGCTGTAGAAGATGACGGTGTTTCCACGGTAACTACAAAGCCTCTGAGCGTCCAAATGGGTCATATCTGATGACCATGAAAAGATGACAAACTGCATTTTACAACAATTATTTACATGGATTGATAGAATTAGTGGATCAACAGGTATTAAACAGTTTAGATCAGTAGATGGTTTTTGTTGTCGGTGGATTTTTGGGTCTTTACAGGTTAAAAAGTCTATATTCATCCTTACAGTTCTAGCTCTTGATGTGGACAGCCTTTTACTTTCCGGAACAGTTCTATACCATTTATATATAAATCCACTTCTGCTGACTCCTTGCCTCAATGCAGCCCCCACACCCTCAATTTCAACAATGTCTCGACTAGTTTCAAGTGCTAGAAAATAACTTACTTTGTCAGCTGACAACCTTTGTACACTAGCTGTCTACCACATCTGTTTTGGCTTTGGGACAGATTGAATTCTCGCTGTCATCGTAGCACTGCTGAATTGGTTAAGGTGAGCGGCTCCGAAGGGGAAAAGAAAAAAAAAAAAAAAAAAAAACTGAAGGGTAACGCTGTTCTCTGAAACATGGAATTTTACTTTTGGTTTACAAACTGTTGAAATGTCAGAAAAGGGACAGGACTGTACATGGCCTGTCACAGGAGTCGACTGTTTCATGCATTGGTTTCTGTTACTCAAATGTGTATTTTCTAAGGCAGAGATTCTCAGCTGGTGGCTTGTGACCAAAAAGTGGGTCACAAACCTGTTTTCAGTGGGTTATGGGCCTTTGTCTGGGCAAAAAAATTGTATTAAGAAACCAATCCAGTGCTTTATTTTTATGGAGCTGATTCAAATGGGATTATGACATGATATCCTGTTTCAAGAAATCTTACCAAGATCATTTTCACTTGTTCCACTGGCAGACATATATATATATTTTTGCTTGAATTAAAACAAATTGATTCATTTCAGAAGTGTTTTTAGTGATAATTTTGACTTATGCTGATGAAGATTCACTTTCTATTTTATTTTTTTATGCAACCAAACAGTTAAAACACAAGCACAAGTCAAATAAAAGTAAATAAATAAATAAATTTACGGCAGATTTGGACAAACGTGCATGTTGAGGAGTCGGCCTCCAGAACTCTGAGTTTGGATTTAAAAGCACTTAATGAACCTAATTTAGTTAGTTTCTAGTCTTTCTGCAGCATATTTCATGCAAAAGGTGCATAGTGGATAAAAAACCCTTGTACACAACTCAAAATACTGAAACAGAAAACAACAGCAGCTGCTAATGTGCTAATGCTAATTCTGTGTGTAAAATGCAGAGACCAATATACAGTCCAGGAAAAAATTATTAGACCATCAAAAGTCATCAGAAACAATGGTTATGCAACCCAGTACTAACTGCTGTGTGTATCATGTGACTAAAACAGACATAAAAGAAAACATGGAACGTCTAAAAGCACTGTTTTTGTCAGTACAACGCCATAGATATTGATGCAAGAACTGAAGTGATTTTGTTTATTATCAAGAAAACATGGAAAATGGATAGATATCCATGACTGTACTGTCTAAAAATAAGTTCTTATATCTCACTGAAAAGTTATTCTTTAGGTGATTATGTCTTATTTTAAGTGTGATGGGATATTTTGACTACAAATGAGACAAATACACTTGGTAAGATTTAGATTTTTTCCAGTGTACTTAAGGGTTCACACTAGGAATTTGCGTCAGTGGTTTGTTGCATATGTAGATCATGGAGTAGGTAAGAAACATGCAGTAAAAAAATGTTATAAACAAACAAGTAAGATAGAGAGATTTACAGTGGACCATCACATTTTTCAAAATATGCAATGTGTCATTTAGACAAAACCAAAAGGTATAACAGTACCGGTTATGGTTCTGTGCAAATAGTGCAAGTACAGTCGCGGAAACAATTATTAAACCACAAAAAGTCATCAAAAACAATGGTTATGCAATCCAGTCCTAACTCCTGTGTGTATCATGTGACTAAAACAGACAGAAAAGAAAACATGGAATGCCTAAAAGCACTGTTTTTGTCAGTCCAATGTCATAGATACTGATGGAAGAACTGAAGTGATTTTGGTTATTATCAAGAAAACATGGAAAATGGATAGATATCAGCTCTGAAATTAAAATACTATGAGTTAGTTTTGTTGTTATCGTTACATTTGTCCAAATAAATGTACCTTTCATTGTACCAGGCACTAAAATGAACAAGAAATTGAAGAAAACAAGGGTGCTCTAATAATTTTTTCATTAAAATCAGTTCTTACATCTCACTGAAAAGTTCCTCTTTAGGTGATTATGTCTTATTTTAAGTGTGATGACATATTTTGACTAGAAATGAGAAAAATACACTTGGTAAAATTTGGATTTTTTCCACTATGGTCTAAATCACAGGTGTCAAATATGCAGCCCGGGGGCCAAATCCGGCCCACCAAAAGGGTCCAGTCCGGCCCTTGGGCTGAATTTGAGGAATGCAAAAATTACACTAAGATATTAACAATCCTTTTAGTTCAGGTTCCACATTCAGACCAATTCGATCTCAAGTGGGTCAGACCAGTAAAATACTATCGTAATAACATATAAATAATGACAACTCCACATTTTTCTCTTTGTAAATGTAAATATTTTCATGTATTTACATGAAAACAAAGTATCATTTCGCAAAAAAGGTGAATAACCTGAACAAAATATGAACAACCTGAAATGTTTTAAGAGAAGTACAATTTTAACAATATTCTGCCTGTTACTAAATGTCTACTGTTGATCTAAGTTATAATGTACATGTGTAAATGATAAACTGAGGCAGAATATTGTTAAAATCACGCTTATTTTTTTCAGTTTGTTCATGTTATTCACATTGTTTGAAAGGATAGTTTGTAGCTGTAAACCTTTTCATAAGGTAAATTTACATGTTTCACTCTTAAATATAGAGAAAAGTCAGGAGTTGACTTTATTTATTTATTTATAATTACATTATTATTTTACTGGTTCGGCCCACTTCAGATCAAATTTAGCTGAATGTGGCCTCTGAACTAAAATGAGTTTGACACGCCTGGTCTAAATGATCTGCAGCCTGTGATGCCTTTTTCTGTTTCGTTTCCTCCAGGGGCGTCTTTTACCAGGGCTACCTGTGCTCAAAGTGTGGTCTTGGTGCTCATAAAGAATGCCTGGGCCGCTTCGGATGCTGCGGAAAAACAGGTATCGTCGCTCATTTACACGCACGATTAAAGCTTCATTTAGTCTTCAAGGTATCTATTATTAAATCTATGAGCAAGTTTTACAGCAAGTAGTGACAGATGGCACACAGCGACATGTAAAACCTGACAGATGAGTGTCTTGTGACGGTTTTATAAGACCATTAAGTGACGTGCCAAGAGGAGTAGTTTTCATTCAGTTACACAAGAGTTTTATCCATGCCCTTATTTCTGCAAACCAAGGTCACCGCGTGTTCAATCGTTGCCGCTGATATTCACTCAAGAGCTTCCCTGGGTGGTTTTAAAACCGAGACGCTTAAAGGCAATGTCACTATATGCTGTGCATTGCGGTACAGATCCCCAAAGTTTAGAACTAGTTTTTAACAGAGGAGTCTTAAGAAAAACCTGACATTTTTTATTTTATTTTATTTTATTATTTTTTTCAAATCGTGCCCCTGTTGTGTGTCTGTCACTCAGCTCCCTGTGCAGAAACACTGACAGCTCTGAAAGCAATGGAGGGAAAAACTTCAGACATGTTGAATGAAAAGAAAAGCCTTCAGAAAGCAGCTTAATATGTCCTCTGCATGTGTCTGCCAATGTGCAAAAGTAGGAAGTTGAAGAAGCGAAAAATCACACTTTTTTTGTTTACATACACTCCTGTGCAAAAGTTGTAAAAGTCAACGTTAGGTTTGTTTGTTTAGTAAAGTTCTAATAACCACACATATGCATTTGTTAGCCTTGTGTATTTAGATCCAATCTGATATATATGAAGTACGAACAGCAGGAAACAGAAACGTTTAAGAGTAAAAACAGCTTCTATAAACTAAAGTGTGACCTCCTTTTGCGCTTAACATGTTTTTAACCCTTTTGTTCAGACAATATGAGATTTGGCATAAATTTTCTGAAAAAGAAAAAAAAAACAAACAAAAACAAACAAACAGCAAATTGAGGTCAAACTGAAAAAAAGTAAAAATGAACAAAATAATCAACAAATGAACAAAATAATCAACAAAAAGTAACAAAAATGGGCAAAACATCAACATAATTTAAAAGATAATCAACAAAAACAATATGAAATTTATGGCAATTTTCTGAAAAAAAAAAAAAAAAAGCAAATTGAGATGAAATTGAAAAAAGTAAAAATGAACAAAATAATCAAAATAATGAACAAATGAATCCTAAAATGTATAAAAAATAATCAACAAAAGTAGAAATGAATAAATTAATGAATAAAATGAACAAAATAATCAACAAAATTAATAAAAATCAACAAAACAATCAACATAAATGAACAACAACAAATAATATGAGATTTATGGTATTAATTTTCTGAAATAAAACCCAAAAAAACAAATTGAGGTGAAATTAAAAAAAATAAAAATGAACAAAATAATGAACAAATGAATCCTGAAATGTATAAAAAAAACAATTAACAAAAGTAAAAATGAACAAATTAATCCACAAAAGGAACAAAATAATCAACAAAATGTAGAAAAATGATCAAAACAATCAACAGAATTTATAAGATAACCAACAAAATGAACAAAAACAAACAATATGAGATTTAAGGCATTAATTTTCTGATGTTTCATACCAGGTTTCTTTCAACACATGTCAGATGTTTCTAATAGTCTGTGCTGCCTCTTATCATGGGGTCAAAGGTCACAATAATAGTGTCTTTAACCTTTAGAACCCATTTCTTGTGTGTCTTTTAAGGCTGTGCACATATTTACTGCATTAAAATTGAAATGAACATGTACGCTCATGTCAACAACACAAACACCACGAACCCACAGACTTCTGCACAGGACTGTTCTTCTTCCACTGCATGCGTTCTTATGTCACCATGTATTGTAGCAGCCGAGCAATTGTGCAGATTTTATTGCGAGCTGCGATGGCGTGCATGCTTCTTTATGCCCTGTGGCGAACCGCCAGCTCCGGTTGGACCAGACATCTGTCATGATGCTATCAGGTCGAACAGGCAATAATGACACTGCCGGGCCCACCTGGGCACACGGTGTACCTGACTAGATTTGGGTGACACCACCTGCGGGAGAGCACAGAGCTGTGAAAACTGGGATGTCGGTTTGCATTCCCTCCCTCATTACTCCTTACTGTATTCGCCCTCTGCTGCAGCGGGAATACGAACAAGGCTGAGGACCAAAACTGAAGGTGCACAGTCACGGGGGGAGAAAAGAAAAGCTGCTCAGACACAGGAAGGGGTGGTTCTTTGGAGTTCTACAGGGTGTATAAAAAAACAAAACAAAACTATACACTTTGAAAAATTACCGCCAGTTCCACATTTGATCATTTTTGGAATTTTCTTTTCTGGACGTCGGTAGGTAGGGGATTGGTGGATATTTGTCCAAATTTACAGACCCAGGTTTTCATGCATGAGTGAGCAGGGGCAAATTGCGCAATCCAAGTTAAAACTGGTTTGTGTGAAGTAGCGGTGGGATTTAAATCCAATCAAAGGTCACGGGAGGGGACAATGGGCATCCATCTGGTTTTCCACAAAAATGCCAGGTTACAGTATTAACGCTTTGGCCATGTCCATTGAATTTCTTAACCCTAACATGGCCTGTCCTCAGTGACATTTCCACATCTAAACAAGTTGAATTAACTTTGAAAGGCAGGAACAGCTGTCATGGGTAAGGCATTGCTGCGTTACAGCAAAAAGTAATCTGTTACTGTATTGCATTACTTTTGTAGTGCATTACTCCCAATTCTGATCATGAATAGTAGAAAAAGCCCCAAACTATAGTGATTCTACACAACACATACCATGAACATCCTCCTGAGGGCCGTTAAAGTACAAGGTTGAGCTTTTTTTTTTTTTTAACATTAAATAATGACCTTGATTAAAAACAGCATGACACAGATTTTTTTTTTTCCAATATACTACAAAAAAATTGGATTTCTTATTTTGGAATTTTTGCAAGCTGGCATATGTCAATGATTAATAGCAACACTGGTTGATAGGCATTATTATATTTCTGTGCTAGGTCAAATAAATGCAAAAATGTATCAATGTGGGTTTTTTTACTCAAATTTCCATTTTTTGCAATGTTCAGATTTTAGTGTCTGGGTCAGACTTTAAAAACATTATGCAAAAATGAACAACTTTTGAATTTAGACCCAATTCAAATTGTGAAAAATAATATGACCGTTTACAACATGAAATGCAAAGTGTGCATAATATGCTCACCCAGATACCATAAGGATAATAGAATATCCTTTGCAGTAAATTCGCCCTCAGCTGCAGTGGAAATACATACAAGGCTGAGGACCAAAACTTAAGGTGCATAGTCAGGGTGGGAGAAAATAAAGTTGCTCAGACACAGTATTGGTTGGTTCTTTGTAGTTCTGTAGTTGGTGATATGATGAATAGCAGAAAAAGCCCCAAATTATAACTATTCTACACAACATGTACCATGAACATCCTCCTGAGGCCCTGGAAAGTACAAGTTTCAACTTTTTTTTACATGAAATAATGGCCTTGAATGGAAACAGCATGATGATTAATATAATTATTTTTTATTTTTTGTAACCTGGCATATGTCAGTGATTAGCAGCAACATTGATTGATAGGCATTATTATGTTTCTGTGCCAGGTCAAATAAATGCAAAAATGTATCGATGTGTATTTTTTACTCAAATTTCTATTTTTTGCAATGTTCAGATTTTAGTGTCTGGGTCAGAATTTTTAAAAAAATCCTGCAAAAATGAACAACTTTTAAATCCTGACCTAATACAAATTGTGAAAAATAATATGACATTAAATGCAAAGTGTGCGTAATATGCTCACCTATATACTGTAAGCTGGGGCGCTGCTAGCAACTGTGGGGCCCATAAAAGCTAAAGGTTGTGGGCCCTTCATAAAATACAGCATGTTGTCGATTTGTCGGATCTGGGGGGGGCAGTTGCATATGTAGGGGTGCGGCATGAATCAAAACTGGCAAAACTGAAAGTGAACATGCTTTCAACGTCTGACTCCTGACCTCTATTCCTCTATTATACCACAGATCTTACACGAAATTTTCACAACTTCTAACCTGTATCCACTGGACCCCCTCCACTGCTCTATGGGCCCCCCAAAAATGCTGGGCCCCATGAATTTGTCATATTTACCCCCCCCCCCCCCCTTTACGATGCCCCAGACCGTAAAGTTAATGGAACATCCTTTGCAGTAAACAGTGTTTTTTATCATTATTATTATTTATTTAAGTAACTGTGAAACCCTTGTCCACTACCGAGGACAAAAATGCATTGCTGCGTCTCTAAAGGACACGAGTCTGACATAACCACACCACATTAGACAAGTCAGTGACATAATAATTACAGACAGGTACGCCGAAGGTTTACAGACGTTACTACCAGGGACCAGACAAGAAAGAAACGAAACTGCATTCTGATCGTCTTCATTACGTCACACAACTGCAGCTGTTCACGAAATGAGACTTTTCATGAACACAAAAACCAAAACACTGTGTGAAAATGTACACAATCACAGCATGGCGGTGAAGCCTCTCCAGGTATACGTGTGCGTTTGTGTGTCAGAGATAAGCTATTGTTTACCTGTATTTGTCTGCGTTATCAGTACACTCGCTGTGTGTTTGCATAATAGGTCAAAGTTCACTTGAGCAACAAAGGGCCTGCAGACTGAGGTGTTCACGTCCCAGTACTGTTGGTACAGCGAATACTTATGGCTTTTTTTTTTTTTTTTTGGCAGGTTTAGCGCGCGTGTGGAGGTATGCGAGTGTTTATTTAAGAGTTGTGTTTGTGCAGGTACGGGAGTACAAGTGTGTGTGTGCATAGGTGTGCGTTTGTGTGTCTAGGGGGTGGAACCCGTTCCTCAGGGAGCCAATGAAAGAAACTGGTGGAGCAAAAACCACAGGTCTCTTCCAAACCCCCCCACCTCCTCCAACACCTCCATCCCTCCCTCCTCCCCTCCCTCCCTCGTTACCTCCTCTATCCCAGCTGTCAGGTAGTGGCAGAGCAGCAAAACAAAGTGAACCGCGGTCAGACACGAGCGTCCGCCTTCTCCACTAATGAGGGAGTGTTGCCTTGTACCGATGAGTGTGTGCAAGTGTTTGCGTGCACCTGCTAACCCGTCATTCACTATGCCTGTTCTCAAACTTCTTTCAGATCCGGGCTCCGTCAGAACTCAGGTGAGCCGCCGCCGCCGCTTCTGTTTCTGCTGCCGTGCTTGTGTGTCCGTGTTGATATAACCGAACTGCCGGTCTGTGTCTGCCGCTCACCTCTTCTCCACACACTTTGAAGGCTGCTCTCTCCTACAGCTATTTGCCAACAAGACTCCAATTGACTCTACCTGCTGCAGATCTACCTGATGCCAGAAAGCAGAATGTTTTTGCAGCTTCTGTCATTTCTTAAATTGCTATGAGCTTCATTTAAAAAAAAAAAAAATGAGTAGACAGGAAACTAGAACTGGAACATCATTGCTAATTTGTTTGAACTGCCCTGTGCAATTAAGAAAAACACGCATGCAAAAGTGGGAGAAAAAACTGAGACCTGTCAGGTACTGCAACCCATGTGGGACTTTGTGCACAGAAATGGGAAACTGCAAAACAAAAAACTGGAAATACTTTGCATGCCAAAACTTTTTGCAGAAGGCAGCACTCTTTAGTCAGCCAGCTTCTGCACACATACAATATGATATTTAAAATAATGAATCAGAATGTTTTTGCTACACTGGAAAAAAAAAAAAAAAAAATCTAAATCTTTCCAAGTGTAATTTTCTCATTTCTAGTCACAATAACTCATCACACTTAAAATAAGACATAATCACCTAGAAAGTAACTTTTCAGTGAGATATAAGAACTTATTTTTAGACAATACAGTCATGGAAAAAATTCTTAGACCACCCTTGTTTTCTTCAGTTTGTTCATTTTAATGCCTGGTACAACTAAAGGTACATTTGTTTGGACAAATATAATGATAACAACAAAAATAACTCAAAAGAGTTTAATTTCAGATCTGATATCTATCCATTTTCCGTGGTTCCAAGATAATTTTCACTCGTTCCATTGGCAGATTTTTTTTGCTTGATTGGCAGATTTTTAGAACAAAAGTGGAACAAATGTAAATTATCTTGGGTAAAATTTCTTGAAATAAATTGTCTAAAAAATTATTAGACCATCAAAAGTCATCAGAAACAATGGTTATGCAACCCAGTACTAACTGCTGTGTGTATCATGTGACTAAAACAGACATAAAAGAAAACATGGAACGTCTAAAAGCACTGTTTTTGTCAGTACAACGCCATAGATATTGATGCAAGAACTGAAGTGATTTTGTTTATTATCAAGAAAACATGGAAAATGGATAGATATCCATGACTGTACTGTCTAAAAATAAGTTCTTATATCTCACTGAAAAGTTGTTCTTTAGGTGATTATGTCTTATTTTAAGTGTGATGAGATATTTTGACTAGAAATGAGAAAAATACACTTGATAAGATTTAGATTTTTTCCAGTGTACGTAAGGGTTCACACTAGGAATTTGCATCAGTGGTTTGGTGCATATGTAGATCATGCAGTAGGTAAGAAGCATGCAGTAAAAAAATATAATAAAATTAGAATAAAATAAACAAACAAGTAAAATAGAGAGAGTTGTAGTGGACTATCAAATTTATCAGAATATACAATGCGGACAGAACCAGTGGGTTTGATTGGACTTATAATGGTACCGGTTATAGTTCTGTGCAAACTGTGCAAGTACAGTTGCGGAAAAAATCAAGTCATCAGAAACAATGGTTATGCAATCAAGTACTAACTCCTTACTAAGAAGAAGAAGAGTTCAGGAAATTATCTTATGAAGCGACTTATGAAAAAGCTTTAACGAGATCAGAACTTGAGCGCAGTAGTGTTTTGTTTTTGTACTTTGCTTTCTGGACGTTTAATATCTACAACAGTTTCAGTTCAGGGACCAGATTCGGCCCAATATCATTCCAAGTGGGTCGGACCAGTAAAATAATAACAGTAAAATTAGAGTCATAAAGTAAAATTACATTATCAAAATATTCACATTTACAAACTAACCTGATGTGAATGTAAATAACATGAACAACCTGAAATGTCTTAAGAAAAACAGGTACCGTTTTAATAATATTATGCCTCAGTTTATCCTTTACACATGTACAGTCGTGGAAAAAATTATTAGACCATCAAAAGTCATCAGAAACAATGGTTATGCAATCCAGTACTAACTTCTGTGTGTATCATGTGACTAAAACAGACAGAAAAGAAAACATGGAATGCCTAAAAGCACTGTTTTTGTCAGTACAATGCCATAGATATTGATGGAAGAACTGAAGTGATTTTGGTTATGATCAAGAAAACATGGAAAATGGATAGATATCAGCTCTGAAATTAAACTACTATGAGCTAGTTTTGTTGGTATCATTATATTTGTCCAAACAAATGTACCTTTTAGTTGGACCAGGCATCAAAACGAACAAGAAATTGATGAAAACAAGGGTGGTCTAATTATTTTTTTCCGCCACTGTAATTAACAGAAGGTAACAGCAGTTTACTATCCCGTCTAAAGATGATTCACACTTGGAAATGTGTGTCAAAGCGCAAAAATTATCTATTTCGCACCTTAACTATTTATAGGTCACTCATAGAAATACTATGAAATTCAAAATTTCAACCTTAGTGTGTTATTGGAGGACATAACAAAACTTTATTACTTTTGTGAAATTTTTAAAAAATGTTTGTATTATGGTGAAAATCAAGGTTAATGAAGTTACCATATTTGGTTCCTTACCCGTAAGTGGCAAAATAGTACATATATCTAAAAAAAACAAAAAAAAAAACAAAAAAAAACTAGAAAAACACATGTATGGTGAAAGGTACATGTATTTTAGAACATTAGACCAACATCAGTGCTGATCCAGACCCCTGTCCACATCCACATCATTCCTTACATTAGTACCATTACTTCATGGTACCAAACAAATTTCAACCTTTGTGTGTTATTGGAGGACATAAGACGACTTCATTACTTTTGTGAAATTTTGGAATTTTTTTTTTTTTACTGTCATGTAGAAAATCAAGGTTAATGAAGTTACCATATTTGGTTCCTTGCCCATAAGCGGCAAAAAAATAAATAAATAAATAAAATCAAAGAATTATATTTGAAAAATAAAAGAAAAAACACATGTAACATGAAAGGAACATGTATTTTAGAACATCACAACACCATCTGTCCACATCCACATGACCCCTTTGAACATGATTCCTTACATTAGTACCATTACTTCATGGTACCTTCACTGTTCATGCAGAGGTGGACCTTACAGACCCTGTAGACCACATCAGACCTTAGATTGTTGACTCACTGTCCTCACTGGGACTGTCACTGTCTTGTTATGCATGCAGAAATGACCAAAAATAGTCACTTGCCCGATAAAAGAGTTGTATGAGAGTTTTGCAGCTTCATTCATCAGAAGGCCTGTACGTTAAAAGCAACAGGCAGGTGCTTATCAGACGTTCATCTGATGGAATAAATGCAGCCAATCATAGAATTTAGTTGAAGGTAATACTTGCAGTTGTTCTTGGTGGTTCTTCTCAGTTCAACTGGACTGGTTTAGCTCTTTTGAAAACGTTTCATCTGTCATCCAAGAGACTTCTTCACTTGTCTGTTGCTTCTTCTTGGATGAGAGATGAAACGTTTTCAAAACATCTAAACCAGTCCAGTTGAAACGAGAAGAACCACCAAGAAGAACAATGACGTGGGCAGAAGAGACCCTGCACAGACGTAGTTGCAGTTGCGTTGGCTTTAGTTGCATTTGCATGTGTGTATGTGCTGTCATTACTCGCTTTTCCATTGGACATATCCTCCTGAGACCCAGGAAAAGGAAAATTTTATCTTTTTTTACATTAAACAATCATCTTGACTGGAAACTGCATGATGCAATAGTTTCAGATAATTTTTTTAAAATTATTTTTATTTATTTATTTTTTAATGGAATGTCTGTTGCAACGGACACCATTTTTTTAGGAAACTGTCAAACTTTTGTCCCCTACAGAGGACAAAAATGCATAGCTGGGTCTCAGGAGGACATGCTCAAAACTTTACCGATATTTATTAAATCTCGAAAAAACAGTTGCAACAACTACTTGATTATTACAGAGTTTCTGGCTTCTTTCAAGTAAAAAAAAAAAAAAAAAAAATTCTCTGATTTCAGTTTCTTAAATGTACATATTTTCTACTTTTTTCCTCCTGTATAATAATAAAGTCAATATATTTGCATTTTGGGTCCAACAAGATGTTTTTAAGGCTGTGGGAAACACCTTTTCACCATTTTTTAAATGCAATAATAACCTTGAAAGTAGAGTTGTAACAAGTAAATAGTCCCTTTTCCATTGGACATCTGCGCAAAACTTTACCGATATTTACTAAATCTCGAAAAAACAGAAGTGTGTAATGTCAGTTTTTCCATTAAAGCACAAATGCAATGATTTGTTTATTTATTATCACAGGATGACACGAGAAGTCATTCCATAAACATGGCGACAAACGTAAATATCATGTTGATTTACAAATGTATTAATTATTATTAATGATTATTATTATTTACTACCCCTCTATCCTGTCCTAAATTAAAAAATGATTCAGTTTCCTGGTGTGTCCACACGTCGGGCCATGTTTCTTTTAAAACTTCTTCCATTAACATCTGTTTTTGTTTTTTATTCTAGTTGCGGAAAAAGGTCTTTCCATTGCAGTTTTACGTGATATACCAATTGCGCTACACCCAAAAAACCACCTCTTGCCAAAACCTTTTAATCAAAAAATGAGAGTTTAGGCAAAATTGTCATTTTTCCATTTGGTACATTTTTATGCGCACGTTATATTCACATAATTTGAAGGTCAATGTGTAATATACATCAGTTTTCCTAATCAGTTATTTACATTATTAGGACTCTAAACAGATGTAATCTTATTATTAAGGAAACAAAAGTAATGTGTTATGTTTTATAAATGACAGGTGGGAGTGGGATTTAATACGTTTTCTTCTTCCCACTCCTTTTCGAGCAATTTATATTGAATTTATTTTGTTATTTCAAGTGTACATGGCAATTGCTATATTGTCTTGATCACTTCTATTGATTGTGCCCGAAAAAAACACCTCTTGCCAAAAAACTTTTAATAAAAACATGAGAGTTTTGGTGAAATTTTTTCCATTATGTAAATTTTTATGCACAGGTTATATTCATGCAATTTGAGGGTCAATGGAAAAGCGACTATTGTACAGAAAGATTGTTGAATGACCTTGCGTTCAATAGTCAGATTTTTCAAGAGTCTACTTCTCTGTGCACAAAGTTTGCCAATGTGAATCTCTGTGTAACTTTCTTTGTATTTTTTTTTTCCTCTAGGTTAAGGATCGAGATACAGGTGAGATTCAGAACACTGCACCAGACAACACAACCATCACCTCCTCCTTCTGTGTACTCTGTTTCCTCTTGTCTCAGGGAATGTTTACTGCTGTTCTGCTCCGAAAAACCAATTGTAACCCTGACAACTGCTGAGATGCGCCAATAATTTATACGACGCGTTTACGTACGACCCTTCCTTTCAACAGGGGTCATCATTTTCAGATCGCTCGCTCTGTCAGGCAGTTGTTTCTGCTTGTACCTCTGCGTTACAACAGGGACTCAAACTTCCACTATGAAAGTTTAACCTGAAGAAGACCCGATCCAGAACTGCGGTATATTTTTAGCTGTTGTATTTCTATCTATCCATCTTCCTCCTACTGTTGCTTTCAGTTTTTGTTTTTTTTGGTTTTTTTTACCGAGAGAATACGGCTAACGTGCAGCATCCTTTCCAATTCTGTGCATGTGTGTGTCTAAACTACACCGAGGCCCTTTAATCTCTCATAAACCTGGCTTCAACACTCATTTTTCCACGCCTCCATCCATTATGCTGCAGAAAATCATTTCTGACTGAAGATGCATTAAAATCAATAGGCATTTGATTGCCCCAGCCTTTGGCATTTCATAATATAGCAGCGCTGCTCTGCTTCTCTGTTTTCAAAGGTGCGCTAACACACGGCTTGTCCTTGTGTGGATTGGAATGCAATTCATGCCCCCAAGACTCAATTCTCCATGGCCCTGTGTCTTTAGAAGTCCTATTCAGGCGAGCTAGCACATGTCAGGCTGCCAGACCCGGCGCTACAATAGAACAGACCCTGAAAGAGAAGCGAGGCAGATATGGATGTATTAGCTTTCAATACAATGTTGACTTTGCTATTATTTGCCTTTAGCCTTATCCTTTTCTTCATGTTCTCACTTGAATGTATTTCTTCACAAAAAAGGTGGCTACACAGTGCAGAAGAAGATATGCACCATACATTTTTATTATTATTATTATTATTATACTGCGAATGCAAGATACAAACACGGGATTTGTTTGGCATGGGGCGGCTTTACTAATGGGCGCATTATAATTTCATTCTGCATACTGACAGGTAATGCAGATAAGGCTCAAGTTGTGGAAAAACCAAAACTAGTTTGTATTAAATCCTTGCGAGATTGTTTGTTAAATCTTGCAGTTTGCCGTCACATTTTGCAGCATAAACATCGTCCCTGTTGAAACTCCCTCCTGCTTATCTCTGATCTTGGAGTCAGCCATGCGCCAGACTGAACTGTGGCTTATCTGTAATATGATAATGAATAAAGAGTGCAAAAGGTTTGCAAGGGCAGTACACAGCTGACAAGAGGTGTGTTTGTGTGTGTGTACACAAGCTCAAGATAAGTTGGCTTTGCAAAGACGAAAATACAATAAAGTGCAGCTGGAAAGTAAATACAAGCCAAATCAGAAAAGGTGGGACAGCAAAATTGAAATCAGGGATTTCGTCGATTATCTTCACCTCTTAACCCATTAAGACCCAAACAGCCACCAGTGACCAAAACCGTCCACTGATCTAAACTGTTTAATACCTGTTGATCCACTAATCCAGTGCTTTTCAACCTTGGGGTCGGGACCCCACGTGGGATCGCCTGGAATTCAAATGGGGGTCACCTGAAATTTCTAGTAATGGATAAAAAAAAAACAACAACAAAAAAACGTACTAATAAAAAATACATGGTGAGTTGAGAGAGACAATCCCAATCCATAAAACAAACTCTGAAGCTGAAACTGCAGCACTGTGGTTCTGTTTATCTGTCAAATGTTCATTGTGGTCAGTTTCAGATGCTGCAGCTCTTTCATAATTCATAGTTTGAGTTCTTGTTTGTTCAGTATTAATTGTCAGCCTTGGAAATCCAAGCTGGACTGACTGTACATATCCTGACCAAGGAAAATCAAATTCTCCCTTTGTGCAGTAATCTACACCTAGATTTACTGCCTCCGTCCATATTAATATACATTATATAGACTAAATGTCCTCTAAAATTAACGTGTATTTGAAACATACTATAGCAAACTATTACATGATCAAAAACAAATTAATTTTAGCAAAAAAAGTCTCCGTTTTGAATGTCTGGGGTCGCCAGAAATTTGTGACGTTAAAATGGGGTCACGAACCAAGAAAGGTTGGAACCACTGCACTAATCCTATCAATACATGTAAATAATTGGTGTAAAATACAGTTTGTCATCTTTTCATGGTCATCAGATATGACCCATTTGGACATTCAGAGACTCCGTATTTACCATGGAAACACTGTCATCTTCTATAACATCGATTCACCAGTAAAACCCATGAAGTTCGATCAATGACAGTGGATGGACACCCTTATTTTATGTTCAGTTATTGTTGATATCTGTGCTTAAAGTCACTTTTTCTTCAGTTTTCTCTATTGTGATATAATAACTTTTAAATTTACTCTGAGTTTTCATGACCATCTACATGGTCAGTGAATTAAATCCGTGATTTACACTGAATAATGCAAAATACAGAAAATAATATTGTCATAAATGACGAAAAATCACTTGGGAATAGTTAGAAGTGGAGAAAAAAAAGCAATTTGGAAGTTGCCACTAAAATGGTCCTGGGTCTTTTTAAAGTCAAAACAGCGAAAACTGAAGAAAATGCGACTTTGAGCAAAATATATCATTTATTGAATATAAAAACAAGCGTATCTGACCACTATCATTCATCAAACTACATGGGTTTTACTGGTGAATCAATGTTAAAGAAAATGAACACCTACATGATCTGTGAATTAAATATAGGAAAAGACATGATTTACAAAAAATGCTAAATAGAAAGGACAGTATTATAATAAATGTTGATAAATCACTTTTGAAGGTTAAATTAGACAAATTTAATTTTGGAACTTCCATAAAAATTGCACTAGGTGTTTATGGGTTAAATTACATATTTTACCAATAACGCACAAATTCCCTGATTCCAGACCAGACTACTGCAGTCTCTTGGACCTTTTTGTGCAGATTTGACACATTTTCAAACCCGTGTTGACATATTGACAACTTATCAATGCTTTTTGTTTCTGTCTTTAGGTTTACCGAAGATGCTGGTCATCAGAAACTACTTTGGCGTCCCCAGCCCCACCTCTGGCCCCGCCCTCACCATCCAGACAGGGGACATCATCGAGCTGATCTGTGCTGATCTACACAGCCCCTGGTGGCAGGTCAGAGCTACTACCATTAAAAACAAACCATGTATTAGAACGCACTGACATATTACTGTTTTATTGTTGTTTAATTAAATGCATTTTGCAGATGTTATTAAATCCATAACTGCTGCTGCACTGGACAGTCTCTGCTGTAGTTTTAAGGCTCAACACTAGGGGTGTGTACTGGCAAGAATCTGGCAATACGATACAAATCACAATACTAGGATCACGATACGATATATCACGATATATCATGATACTGTTAAAAAGGACATTTTTTTGTTTGTTTCTTTTTTTTTAATGATTTTCTTGAAGAATTAAATTCCACCAGAAATATCCACAAATACTAAACACATTTTTATTTGAGCAAAACAGTATCTAATGTGATATCACAAAATTTTACTTTGTTAAAACCTAAATTATGTTTTACAGACATCACAGTTTAAGATCCTGCTCAAATGTTCATATTCTATTAGTTCATAACTAACATCATAGCAACATTTTTGTGCAATCCCAACAAAGGAACTAACATTATTGAATAAAAGTGTGATAATAATAATAATAATAGTAATAATTTGTTTAATATTTTATTTACAGACGCTTTTAAAAATAAAAAATAAAATATAAACAAAAACAAAAATGAACCTCCACAATATCTGTATTTGAATAAATACCTAAAATATCGATACAGTACTTTTTAATATTGATACAGCATTGTGAAATGAAATATTGTAATATATTGCAGAACCAATATTTTCTTACACCCCTACTACAGTCTACTCTCGTTAAACCGCCCGCCGTTATACCGCCATTTCCGCCTATCGCCATCCGCCAGCCCAGTTCCATGCACAAACAACACTTATACCATTGATTTCCCGACCGTTATACCGCCAGCCTGATTGCCATCGAGTACACATAAATTTTAACAACGCACTGAAACAAACGCGCCAGACGCTGATCGCGACAAGCTACGAGTAGGTCTACGGAACGGCCACCGTTCATTTGTCGCAGAACACTCAGTAGGTCAGGATGTCGGGAAGAGGACGTGGGATTAAGCCAAAGCCTCAAGATGATGGGGTGTCATTTCCCGACACGGTATAATAATGCTTAAAATGTTTCCCCACTTTAAATGATCCCTTACAACATAACAGAATCAAGATTTATTTAGAAACGCAATTAGAACGGGTTAACGGAGGCAGCATAGACATCATATAGTAAAGACATGCACATTATGGACGCAACCCGTTGTAACGCCATTTTCGCTATACCGCCAATTTGGCCGTGAACGGAAGTTGGCGGTATAACGAGAGTAGACTGTAGTCACATTTGGGCAGTTTGTAAAAGCCCAACATAAAGAGGGCATTTTTACACACACAAACAATTAGACCGGTTAGTTCTTACAAGGAAGTTCAACTCCTGCACTGAAAATTAGTTCCTGGAAATCTAATGTGGAAGACTGAGATAAGTTCAATAAAAGTCAGAAGTTTAAGAGATTAAGGTTTTAACTGCAGCAAATGAAAAGGTTTTGACTTGTAAACTATATGGACAAATGCGGTACAACATGCATGAATACACAACAGCATAAAAACTACATCTAGAACCCGAGGATTCCCACGAGTCACCGTGCTAGTAAGACTATATTCTGACATTTGTCATTATTGTTTTGTATCCTAGACCGCTGTTAGAAAAGAAACTCCTGAATTCAACGTGTCCACATACTTTTGTCCACATAGTGTCAATCCACTGATGTGGAAACAGTCGTTAACACTTTGTAAAACCTTAACTAGAAGCTCCACACCCACCAAACATTCAATACCCATCACCTTTGGAGGCAGCGGACCGTGATCATGTCTGTTGTGTGTGGGGAGGGGGGGGGGGTGCGTGACAAATAGAATCGATGGCTGTAATTTCATTTCATTCAACAGCAGCCATCTGTTTACTCTGTCGACGATAGCGGCCATAATCGTTATCAAGCTCTTAGAAAGGACGCTGTGGAAAAGCCCGGGTTCCCACGGCGACTGATAAAGCATCCTGAGGTTGCACTGAGGTGACGGCCGCATTCAGATGACCAAAGCACCGGCCAAAATTGGCTTAGTCGCTGGTGTGTAACCTGTGGCCGAGGGCATGACTGAAAAGTGTCTGAAAACAGCTCACTGTGCATCAAATAGAAAATGTACGGAGAATCTGCTGTGTTGTTCAGTATCTAAAGACTCGGACAAAATGATCATCACTTGGCCTCTTCAGTCCCAAGAAACTGCAATGTTACAAAGTGGAAAATGGTTTTTATTAAGTGTCAAAAATCTAAATATATGCCCTTAATTGATAAATATCAAATGACCGATTCAGTTGTTTAACTCTTTAATCCTGTGTCTGTGGTGAGTGTTCTGAATACAGTCGCGGAAAAAATTATTAGACCATCAAAAGTCATCAAAAACAATGGTTACGCAATCCAGTACAAACTCCTGTGTGTATAATGTGACTAAAACAGACATGGAATGCCTAAAAGCACTGTTTTTGTCAGTACAATGCCATAGATATTGATGGAAGAACTGAAGTGATTTTGGTTATTATCAAGAAAACACGGAAAATAAAAAGATATCAGCTCTGACATTCAACTACTATGGGCTAGTTTTGTTGTTATCATTATATTTGTCCAAGCAAATGTACCTCTAGTTGTACCAGGCATTAAAATGAACAAGAAATTGAAGAAAACAAGGGTGGTCTAAGAATTTGTTTTCTGCAACTGTATATAATATATTTATAAATCATATATGAGTAAATCGTATATTATATATTCATAAAAATTAAACCATTTGCTCAATGGGAAAAATTTCAAAACATGCTGATAGAACAGACCTTGTTTTTTCCATACACATCTGAGCATGCTCAGTTCACCCCCCACCACCTGTATAATAGGGGACAAAACAGAGCAGTGAGTGAGACTGACTCACTATAAAAATAGACAGTTTGGGCTTTTTTTTTTTTTTTTTACACCGTTTCCCTTAGTGTTTGTTTTTACTGTTTGCATTGTTGTGTGTTTCCTTTTTTTAAACTGTTTTCGAGTTTTGACTGTGTAACTGCTTTTTGGAGTTCAACCAGGTGTCATAAAGCAACATCTCAGGGGTTAAAGCAGGGGGCCACATCCTCCCAATATGATCTGAAGTGGGCCAGACCAGTCAAATAATAACATAATAATATATGAATAATGTCAGTTCCAAACTTTTCTCTTGGTTTTAGTGCATGAGTTAGTGCAAAAGTAGGTCAAAGTTCAAAATTTTTTTTAAATGAATTTTTAAAAATCTTTTTTCTTCTCCCATTTACTTATAATTGGTGACATTTCAAATGTCTATAAAAACATCAATTTTCTTTCAGTTTACTTCAAACTTGGCACAAATATGGAGGCAATTAATATACTGACATCAGCTCATGCATAGACATGATGACATCAGCTGGATCAATACCAAAATAAGCTACTATATGTGCAAGGGGCGGGGTTTGTTGTGCCTGGAACCACTTGTTTTAACTGTTTTGAAGTACAGTACCAAACATTTTACATCAATTTAAAGCACTAGCTTATTTGTTTGTGTATTTATTCATTTCAAATATAACATTAAAACCAAAAACAAAAGGATTTATATAAAAAGAAAGTCAAACATTCGAAAAGGAGCAGGATGAAGTTTAATTTATTATTATCTCCCGCCCCTGTACCCCATCCTTCAACCTACCTTAACCCTTTCATGCATTAATTATGACAACCTTAGTTAAGATTTTTTTTTCTTGAGTGTTTTTATTCCTCCATACGCATGAAAAAAACAATGTCATCAAGTTTGTTTTTTTTCATGGAGTTACAAAAATGTGAATGCATTTAATTTTTGAAATAAGGAAACGTGTTTAAAACCCAATACCAGAAAGTGATATGAAAACAATGAAATAAAATAAAATCTGATGTTTTCTCACATTTTTAACATATTCTAATGCTAGTTATTACTCTTTTCATGGAGATAATATGAAAAAAAAACCAACTTTTTTTTCTAACAAATAATTGATTTACACTGAAACATGTTACTGCAGATCAGGTTTATCAAGAACAGCAAAGTCACAGTAATAGTTTGAATGTCAGTGTATGAGATGGTGCATAAGCGTCCACTGTGTTGGCTGATATGGAACTAAAACAACAAAACCCATGAGTATACAAGGAAACAGCTGTGAATAACTGTTCACTGTAGTGACCACTATGCATGAAAGGGTTAAATTCCTGTCAGATCCCATAAGTAACTCAAAAATCCTACATGTATCAGACTAAATTCTGACTATGCACAAAACACAAAATGGCTATACATATCAAGATTAGACTGTCCATTTATTTGTATCTGTATTTATTTATTTAGTTATAGGAAAGTGTGTATTGGCATTAGTTACAAAGAACAAGATGCATGCACCAGATTTAGCAGAGAAGCTAATTTCCATCTGTTGTCCTGGACAAACGACTAAGACAACAAACATCACTTAGATTACAAAGTCCTAATATACTGGAAGAAAACCGTTCAACATGACAGATACAGGAAAGTCTGCTCAGATTGAACGGCTTCAGCCAAATACATGAAAGGGGGCTTACATTCTAAAAATACACCAAGTCTCCTAGAGCAAGAATAAGATATAAAAGATAGAATGATGAGAGAAAAAAAAGGTAGCAAGAAGAATAAATAAATAAATAGATAAATAGGTTAATTGTGCAACTGCAGCTGTATTTAACATCACACACATATTAGTCATGTTTGAACCAAAATTATAGTCATGCATGTGCTGGAAAGTTCCAACTCTATAACTCAACAGCATCGACCCCACGCTCCTTCGTCAGTCAGAATGAGACACTGAACTGAACTGAAGTGAACTATCGCCTCCAGAAAAACCTCTGTTTACATGGACCCAGTCTCCCCAGTGTTGATAAATCAAGGCATTGAGCTTAAAGAGTCGTCACCATGGGAGGAATAAGGAAGGCATCCTCCTCCTCTTTCCCTGCCAGCTATTATTTCAACAATAGTTAACTAGGGCTGTAAATTTGCACTGCTCTGTGTTGCAAGCTAATTGTTCCTGAATTATGGAGACGGAGTCAGCCAGATGTACATAACGCAATTATCTCTCCATGGTTTCAGGGCAAAATCCTGTCGACGAAAGAGGTTGGATTCTTTCCAAGTGATGCTGTGAAGCCTTGCCCATGTGTAAGCGGTCTTTCCTTTATTTCTTCGTCTACGTCGGGCCTGTTGCGACGGCGCCCAGTCTCGTCGGTAGTATTTTGGTGACGCGAAAAACAGCTAGGTGCCATGTTTCACCTGGCATGAACCGGAAAACAGCCTGTGGGTTTTTGTGTTCCAGGCGAAGGGAATTTCCTGTCTAATTCAATAACAACAAAGACACAAAACTATATTTACAGGAAACAGGAGCTCTTCACGTTCTGTAAACCCAACTGGAAAGCTGGAAGGGAGTGTAGTGTAAAGACTTTTTTTATGTGTGTCAATTGCTTGTTTTGTGCTCCCTTTTATAAATCTGTTTTCCACCACTGGACTGTCATGTTCCATTTGATAAAATGAAATTCAGCTCCTGCAAAACTGTGAGTCATCTATCCTAGATAATAAACTATTATCACTGGGTTCACACTGTTGTAAAGATAACAAAAGCATTACGCTGGTTTATTGCTGTAACACAGTGTAAAAGCAGCTGATCTACCAAACACCACAACACTGACTGGAAAGTGTGTGCAGCTGGCGCCAAATAGGACATTTTACTGTAGCTGGGAACGCGATAATTCGGTGATAGCTGGAAAATAAACTCAAAACAATATCACAAGTTGACTTTTGCTCTTTGCTCCAGGTACCGAAGCCCGTCGATTACTCCTCTCAGCCTTGGTACGTACACACACACAACCCATTTAGGCATAAAACGTCTCTATTTTTATATAGACATGAGGTCATAGATATACATACTGTGCATATATACACATACTGTTTCAAAGACATATACTATTGTATAGATATACATGCTGTTCCATTAATATACATACTGTTTATAGATATACATGCTGTTTCATTAATATACATACTGTTTATAGATATACATGCTGTTTCATTAATACATATACTGTTTATAGATATACGTACTATTAATATTGTTTACAGACATACAGTTTCATATACTATTTCATATACTATATACATACTGCTCATATATTATACATAGTTTCACAGATATACATACAACTTCATATATGTACTATTTTATAGATATACATACTGTTCATATATATACATACTATTTTATAGATATAGACACTATTTTATAGATATACATGCTGTTTCATTAATATACACTGTTTATATATACACATACTGTTAATATTGTTTATAGGTATACAGTTTCATTGATATATACTATTTCATATATATATACACACTATTTCATATATATATATACACACACACATACTATTTTATAGATATACATAGTGTTTCATACGTATACATATTGTTACTATTGTTCATCAATATACATACCGTCACATACTGTTAATATTGTAAATAATGAGTCCATTCATATTTTACGCCTTTTTTTAATATATTTTTTTCTACTTTGCTCTATTCTATTTTACTTTTGCAAAATTTTATATTCTATTTTCTTAGCTTGTTTTTAGTCTTTTTAATTTTATATTCTTAAGTATTGTTTTGGTTTTTTTTTATTAATGTTGTTGCACTGCCTGAGGTAGCACTCCTAATTTCAATGTACACACAGTGAACAAAGGCTATTCTATTCCATTCCATTCCATTCTATATTTCTGGAATGTAATTGACTAAATGCCTCCAAACCAGCTCTTTTGGGTCCTGTTTTATCTGTTCCTGTTTGGCTGTTGTGTTGCAGGTTTGCTGGACCCATGGAGAGGTTCCAGGCGGAGGCCGAACTCATCAATAAGGTCAACAGCACCTATCTGGTCCGCCATCGCAGCAAAGAGTTCACCGAGTACGCCATTAGCATAAAGTAAGTCACTGAGTCCCACTAGGTTCTACAGCAGAGACCCTCATGTAGACAGTTCCACTCTTCAACTTAAAGTGAAAGAAATCATGAGTTTGATAGAACTGAGGCTGCATCATCTACTGTATGGGTGTCAAACATGTGGTCCGCAGGCCAAAACCGGGCCGCCAAAGGCTCCGATCCAGCCCATGGGATGAATTTGCGAAGTACAAAAATGGCATTGTCAATAGTAACAGTTAAGGTTGTTGAACTCATTTTAGTTTAGGGGTGATAGTCAGGCCAATATGAGCTCAAGTAAAATAATATCATAATAACCTATAAATAATGGATTCCAAATTTTCATCTGGTTTAAAGTGAAAAAAACTAATGTTACAGTAAGCATATAAACAATAACTCAAAAATGTTCGTTTTAGCGCAAAAAAAAAAAAAAAAATCATAATTAAATGTGAATAACCTGAACAAATATGAACGACCTGAAATGTCTAAAGAAAATTAAGTGCAATTTTAACATTATATCTGTTTAACATTGTGTGTAATGCACATGTATGAATAAGTTGAGACAAAGTGTTGTTAAAATTCAACTTATTTTTCTTAAATATGGAAGTTGATCAAATTTTGTTTTGTTTTAATAAAACAAAAATAAGTGCTACACAAACAAAACATTCAACAAAACATTTAAATATACATAAAATATATGGACAAAAGTATTGGGACATGTTGAATTCAAGTGTTTCTTTTCTAAATATCATTGCATTGGTGAGTTTGGTTGAAATGATCTTTGTTTCCAAAATGCCACAGATTTTTACTTAATTTCTCTCAACATTAATTTCGTTTTTTATCCATGACTGTAATTTTACACGTTCTGTCTCTAAATTTCTAAAATATTTTTCATGCTCTGACCTTAAATAATAATTTTCTACCACAACTAACCATCTACTTTCTCACTGAGGAGGAAAAATCTAGATGAAAAAGATTGATGTGTATAAACTATATGGACAAAAATATTGGGACACATCATGTCTACAGCTGAAAGACGTCCTGTTCATGATAATTTAGTAGATGTAGTAGTAGTAGTAGTTAGTTTATTCGGTCATTAATTACTTAACAACATATCCATTGTTCCATATACAATACGACCGAAAGGGTTTAGGCTGAAGTACAGACTTATTTTGCCTAACCCTATTTACAATTAACATAATGTTTCCACAAGAGAAAAAAAAAAAAAATCAATGTAATCATTGCTAAATATACAACAGAAGAGAATACATATTTAAATTAAATTTTTTATGTAAATCATGTCCTTATCTCAACTACCAATATTGATCCTAGTCTTTTAAACAAGTATTTTCTTTAGTCAATCCTGAGCTCTATATTTTTGAATAATAATTTGTACATCTTTTTAAAAGTTTTAACTGGTTTAGATTTGAGATAAAAACATCAATATTTCCAAAGCAATGCAATGATATTTATCACAAAATAACAGTCATTATTGTTTTGTATCCCAGACCCGTTAAAAAAGAAACACCTGAATTCAACATGTCCCAGTACTTTTGTCTATATTGTGTATTTACTGGCGGGCATTAAAAGCAGCACCTGTCATGTAAAACATGTAGACTCAAGGATCTCAGGAAGAGACTGTTGTTCCAATATTTTTCATATTTGTTCCACCAAAAGTGTAACCTTCGCTACTTTAGGAAACATCTACGTGATGCAAAGGACAAAACAGTATCTCTTTATCTGCCCAGGAGCCCCACAGAATCTAAGGAGCCAGGGTAAAAACCCCAACTGCTGGGAATGGGGGGTACCCTACAATTTAAAAAGGACTTACCCCTTGAAGTCGGTGTCGGGGGAACACAACAGGAGAATGAAGAAAAAGCCACCAAGAGAAGGGTTGAGTTTAAAAAAAGTTTAGTACAAAATCTGGTTTATTAAAACAGCAAAAGTTTACCAAAAAATCAAAACTTGTGAATTATCAGAGAAGGCAGTTTACCACTAGTTTCTCTATAAAACACACACTTGTCAAAACAAAAACAAGGAAAAAAAAGAGGAACAGCACTCTCCTCCATAAGAGTTTCCTTTGTTACTTTTTATAGTCTTTAGTGACTGTTGGAGACTCCCATTTCCCTGTGACCTCATTAATACAAGACTCACAATTGGTTAATAATAACACATGGGCAAAGCATATCAGTTATACGTCATTTGTTCAGCATTATTTCTAACAAAAGCTTATAACAAAAGTTCATCTAAGTTCAGCGTGTGCTGTGTACACCTGTCAATCAACCTTGGTTAGGCATCTAAACCCAAAAACTTATAAAATAACCATCTTTCTACATAGTCTAACTGCAAAGCGATCCAAGTCTCAACACCTGCACTATTAGGCTAGCATGTCGTGACCACAAAATCTCCTAGTTCGTATTCAGTTTTTTTCTGCTCTACGCTCTCTTTACCACAACTACTTTCTAAAGATGTAAAAATAGATCTTTTAGGTAGAATCTGACCTCTGCTCTGAGTTCATCGCAGGCAGGTGTTAGTTCAATCAAAACCACACACACACACACATGAATCAAACCTGACTGTTCAGTACCTCTTAAAATAAAAATACAAGATACAGTTGGAAAATATAACTCAATATAAATTAAGATTTGCAAAATTAAAAAGACTCTTCAAGGAAAACAACTTTGTAATGTAAAGATTAAGCGGACAACTACTGATGTTACTTTTCCTCTCCTCCATTTTGGTTCATGATGCATGATGTATGATATTCACCTGACATTGTAAAATTTAAAGTCACATTCAGCTACCATTTGAAACGATCCGTTTAACAGTCATCATTAGATTCCGTTCGTTTTTCTTTTTCTTTCTTTACTCTCTGCAGGACTCATCACATTCTTTATCCAAACCACAGTATTGACCAAACACAACTCCCAGCTGAACTATAGAGTTTGACCGAGCAGTTTATAGCTCCTGTGGAGGGATGATTTTCTCTGAGGTCGAGACGCCGGTTAACCGCAGCCGTGTGTGTGAAACTGACCAAAGCAGGCGCTAATTGTGAAGCGAATCTATGGGATGACGCATGGACGTATCAGTGCCGACTATGACAGCGTTGATAACCCCCCAACGCCTGAAATACAACTTTCCCAGACAAATTAAACATTTATAGAGTCTCGTAATTCGAATCAAACAGTCCAAGTCCATTTCAGAGGCTTTCATCGCTACAGACTGAACCAGTGTTTGGTCTTTTCGCTGCGTGGTCTGATCTCAAGCGTAGCGTTAAGTTCCCAGATTCTCAGAACCAGCGGGTTTCTCCGACAGCAACAGAAACACTCCTTTAAACTTCTGCAGCCCGGGAAATTAGACAATACACCAGACACAATTACAACGCCTCTCACAGCGCTTTAATCCCAGCATCCACCCAGACTGTTTAGGGTGGACGCAACGTGTCTCCGAGTTATTTTAATTCACTCATCTCTGTAAAATGTAATTATTAGACGACAGAAACAAGGTATAAAGACCTTACTTTCCAGAAATATAGTAAGAATGAACAGAAGCACAACAATAATGGTTACTGATTTACACCAAGATTTACGTCACTGATTACACTTCATGAGCCATCCAGTGTCAGTATCCCCGACTCCAATTCACCTACTCACAAACTTATTTTTTGAACTCCATATAAAACCTCTGATTATTTGCACTTTGTAAAATACTCCGACCAATTTGCACTACAATAATATATACATAAACATATATTTCAATAGACCAGATCCCTGTACACATCCACTCACTGTATAAAACTCCAATTTGCACTTTCTGTACATACTACAATATAAAACCCACTATAAATAATATATACATAAACATATATTTCAATAGACCAGATCCCTGTACACATTCACTCACTGTATAAAACTTCAGTTTGCACTTTCTGTACATACGACAACATAAAACTCACTGTAAATAATATATACATAAACTTATTTTTAATAGACCGTATCCCTGTACACATCCGCTCACTATATAAAACTCCAATTTGCACTTTCTGTACATACTACAATATAAAACCCACTGTAAATAATATATACATAAACATATATTTTTAATAGCCCGGATCCCTGTACACGTCCACTCACTGTGTAAAACTCCAATTTGCACTTTCTGAACATATTACAAATCCACTGTAAATCTCATCCCATTGTTGTCCTTGTCTCTAGTTGAATGTCTGTCTATATTAGGTCTATGTTCAAGTGTGATTGGGTTCATGTTGAAACGTGTGTGCAAAGAAAAACCAAAGCCAAATTCCTTGTATGTGTTCACATACTTGGCCAATAAAGCTGATTCTAACCGCTAATCAGGTGGTATTTGACGCAGTGTGAACATATACACGGAAAGATTATAATGCGTACAGATAACACACCATTTAAAAGTGGCGTGTATATTTATGCAATTCAATTATCACGTTGCGTCCTAAAGTCAAAACATGTCTCGAGGATTATTCATGTTCCTTTAATCCAGAGGGAGTTGAGGTCAGAATAGAGAACATGTCCTCATGTGTTTTAAGTTGCTTTGTAGTTTAGTTTTACATTAATTAATCAATATATATGGTATACTGGAGCAATACATCAACGACTCAAATCAAACCAAAAAAACTATAATTCAATGCAATTTCAATGATATTCATTTTTAGACCAATGTTTTAATTTCAACCATCAACAATAAATAAGTTTCTCACATACTAATATACCGACCATGCAGATCACTAGCAAAGCTCTGACCAAGTTCATTATCATTAACGAAAACTAACGAAATGACGAAAACTAGAATTGAAAAAACATCTTTGTTAACTGAAATAAATAAAAACTATAATCAAAAGAAAAAACAATAATTTACTGAAACTGCATTGTGTGCTTAGAAAACTAACTAAAACTTATAAAAATTCTGGATGGAATTCCCTTCGTCTTTGTCAATGTCGGACTGATATGAAATCAATTTATTTCGCAAGAGTTATTTTAACTGACGGCACTTCATAGTCCGTCATTTGTCGTTTGGAGTCGTCTTCTTGTCCCCACTCTACCTGAAAACATGGAGAATGAAGTTTGGAGAAAGCAGCAGAGTCCGGCGAAAAAGATAAAAGATATGAAAAAACTAAACTAACACTAAGCATTTAGAAAAAAACTAAAAAAAAAAAATAAAAAAAAAAATAGGAAACCTGCTTTAAAAACTAATTAAAACTAACTGAATCAGAGAAAAAAAACATCAAAACTAAATAAAACTAACCTATAATGAAAAATGCAAAACTATTATAACCTTTGCTCTGACACATTAAATCAATGATGGCCCCGAAATAAGGGAATAAATGCAATGTAATACACAGACTATGAACAGAAGAATATTTATAAAAAAAAAAATGTTTTAAAAAGTACACAGGCAATTAGAACAATGCAATTTCAACAATATTAATTTTTAGTGTAAAGTTCAAATAATGCATAATTGTTGCGCGTTGCAGTTTCTCTTGCAAACCACCAAACCCATGGTGAAAACATACTAAAATACCAACCATGCAGATCAATAGCAAAGCTCAGACATAATCTAACCATCGATGGCATCGAAATACAGGAAGAACTTCAACGTCATACCCAGATTATGAACAGAGGAACATGCAGGGACTGAAGCAGCGAGCAAAACCATGTAGTTCATCTGATTTCGTGCATGAACACAGGAACCGAGACTGAATAATGCACCTTCCAACAACATGTAGCAGCAGGAAATGCACAACATGCAGAAGTAGCAGCAAAAGCACAAAATCCAACAAAACACAGAATACAAGCATATGCACACACAGAAAAACCAAACAAGATGCTAAAGCGTGATGCTAAAAAGCCAAATGAACAAAAAAACAAAAAAAAATCAGCGACAAAGCATAAAAGCACATGCAGCAGGTGTGGCCTACCTGTACGATGGATGAATGGAGTTGAAATCCACTGAAAATCACAAATCTTGAATAAATTTGAACAGAAAGGAGCTCACTAATGTGCTAATGCTAATGGTGCTAATGGGCTATAGAACCATGTGCAGGAAGTTTGGAGAAGAAGAGCAGTGTCAGCCAATCAGTTTAATATGACCTGGGTTAAGGTCTTCTTCTTTGTCCTTGTGGTGGATTAAAGGCAGCTGTAAGGTGTGAAGCTGCACCGCTGCCCCCTGCTGGTCAGAGTTGGCTTAATCCATAATATCCATAATAATTAGTTTTGATCAATTCCCTCATGAATGGATCTGAAAAACAGTGAATCAGTACCACATGGACTCACATGACAGTAGGATTTAATACAGAAGTCAAACATTTACAAAGACAATAATAAAAGAAATGTAGCGTTCATGTGACTTCATTTCTGTTTCTCCCAAAGGTCCATATTTGTTGAATCCAACTGAACATTTCACTTCACGTGTGTCTATGATTGAACTCTTCATGAATTCTTATTTCACTGAATGACTTTTTCCTATTAAATTCACTTCTGTTCATCACTTTAAACATTAGATTCCGTCACATTTCATCCATATTAGGATTTGATCCATTCTGTGCTTTTCTCAGTTTTACTGTTTTTTAGGATTGTGCTTTCCCCTGGATGTAAGTTATTTATGTCTTCAATCTGTGCCTTCTTTGTTTCTCTATTTCATTTCTGTGTTTCTTCCTTCCTACTATCTTTCTGTCCTTCCTTCTTTCTTTTCTTCTTTCATTTCTTCTTTTTCCTTCCTTCCTTCTGTCTTTCCTGTTTTCTTACCTTCCATCCTTCCTTTCTTTCTTCTGTCCTTTATTCCTTCGTTTCTTCCTTCCTTCTTTCCATCTTTCCTTTGTTTCTTTCTTCCTCTTGTCCTTTCTATTTCCTTCATTAGTTTCCTTCCTTCTGTCTATCCTTCTTTCCTTCCTTTTTACTTTCTTTCCTTTTTTCTTTCCTTATTTCCTTCCTTGCACCCATCCTTACTTCCTTTTCTTCCTCCCGTCTATCCTTCATTTCTTTCCTTCCTTCCTTCATTGCATCCTTCCTTCCTTTGTTCTTTCCTTCATCCTTATCTATCTATCTATCTATCTATCTATCTATCTATAACTATCCTTCATTTTTTCTTTCCTTCTATCCTTTCTTTCTTCCTTCCTTCTTCTCCTTCCTAAGTTGATTAAAAAGGTACATTTCCTCTCGGGCATCAGTAACATTCATCTGTATCTGTACAAAAACTATCATCCCTGTGAATTTATTATCGATCTACTTTGATGTATTGCTTGTTATTTGTTATTGTTTTTTTATTTTCAGCTTTTGGTGAACCTTAGACACCTGGTTTGGGCTCTTATAAATCATATTCTGTCTGGTCCCGGTGGGTAGGAGTCTGTGCATGTCAATAAAAAGGCTAAAACAGAGCATGCATTACCATCCTCCACTGATGCAGAGGAATGTGGGCGAGGCGCCTCCGCACATGCTCATTCCCCTCTGTCCACCCATCATCCCCGTGTCAGAAACCCGCGGGACCCGATGCATTACGGCGCACCCTCCACGGGGGCCAGGGGCCGGCCACCGATCGATGACGGTGATCAGAGAGGGAAATTACACTCATAACTTATTCAATGGCCCACAGGTACAACAACGACGTGAAGCACATAAAGATCCTGACCAAGGAGGGCTGCTTCCACATCGCAGAGAACAAGAAGTTCAGGAGCATATTAGTGAGTCCTTTCAGCCGCTTTTATTTATTTATTTATTTTTATTTTTGCAGAATTCCATCGCTGCAATTCATAAATAAATCATGGCGCTCACTTAATGAAGTGTCAAGACCTGAATTTTATTTTAGCAGCGTGCACAAAAACAGGCATGATTAGAGACATGTTTATACTGGCCCCGGGGTCTGGGCATTATACATAAGTCCACACGCTTTTATTTATGCCATGACTGTAATTTCTATGTCTGATTTCCCGATAACCTGATTTTAAGCTTTCTGCAGGAATACTGAAGCATCAAAATAGCAATGGATAATTTCAGAAGCGTTTTGCACAGATACGATTAACACTTAAACACCTAAAACTGGTTTGGTTTTGAGTTTTTCTCAACATCGAACCATTTATTTTAAAATTACCCTCTACATTTGGCATTTTTAGTGAAAATCAGGCATTTTCCAGTGTTTCTGTAGATGTTTGACTGTTTAACTCCACAATATAACCTCATATTTTGAATTACACACAACTATATTTTTGCACACTGATTTATGTGTTTCTTTAATTATCATATTGATAATATATTATCTAGTATATATTATTTTATACAAAGTTTGTGTATTAATAGTGTGGTTTAATAAGTATATTTGGTTTATATATATATTTAGAGCTTTATCGATATTTTTTCTTTTTCTGTTGTGTTGCTAATTTCTTTCCTCCTACTTTTTGTTTTACTTGAATGGAGTGAGGGTTAGGGCTAGTTATAGTTAGTTATTTTATTAGTTATTAGTACTTCATTAGTTATTAAAATTTGGAAGTGGCTACAAACATAATATTTATGGATTGTATTAATGTAGTAATGTATCGATGTGATTGGCTGTTCAGAAGTTATAGTTATCAGATAATAGATGCATGTGTCCATTTTTGACCAAAACACACCCTGTTTTTGCTAGCTGGTAGCTGCTTTGCTGCTAGGTAGAATTAATTAGCTCATTCATAGTAACAGAATCAGTGTTTACATGCAGTGAAGACGTGTGCATATAATCATGTGTGTTTCATGTAGATGTCCATGTGTTTTTGTTCATTATCAGGAGTTGATTGAATACTACAAACACCACTCACTGAGGGAAGGTTTCAGAAGTCTGGACACCACGTTGCAGTACCCGTACAGGGAACCGGAGAACGCTGCCGTGCACCGCATC
The DNA here is from genome assembly GCF_902148855.1 of Sphaeramia orbicularis. NCBI lineage: Eukaryota > Metazoa > Chordata > Actinopteri > Kurtiformes > Apogonidae > Sphaeramia > Sphaeramia orbicularis. Next base: position 38,997,638 of record NC_043976.1, on the reverse strand, counting down.
AACCGGTCGGGTGGAAACTGTAAGTGCACATTTAGAAAAAAATAAGATGAGTTTTATTCACTTATTGGAAGCAACTCATCACTGAAAAGGCTTCACTGTGGACAGAAGGTTTCACTCAACTAACCCACATAATCTAATATTTCTAATCAATCGACCCGATGTTTCCATCAATTATTTTAACAATATCTGTATTATGGGATCATCAAGTTTTCCTCAAATTAAAACTCGTAGACACTTATTTTACAGTCGCTAAAATACCACTGTCTTATAAACTTCCTGTTTTGCATCAACTGATAGTTTACATTACAGATCGGTTAGTTTAGCTCGGTTAGCTTAGCTCTGTTTTTTGACAGTAAAACCACAAATCACCTCATTTTTTGATTCATCTTGTTTTTGTTACTTATTGCTACTTTTGCTCCTTTTTTGGTTTATTTTTGATGTTCAGAATTTTATTCATTTTGTGACTATTTTGTGCATTTTTGTTCATCACTTCTCATTTTGTTACTTATTTTGCTAATTCTACTAATTACCGTTCATTTTGTGACTATTTTGATCATTTGTTCCTTTTTTGATCTTGTTCCTTTTGTTTTTCTGTATGCACACTTTATCTTTAATTTTTTTCTTTTTTTATTCATTTTATTTGCTCATTTTGTTGCCCACTTTGATGGTTTTATTAGTCATATTTTCATTGGGGGCTAATTTTTTTTTTTTTTTGGTTAAGTTTTATCATTTTATTTTGTTTTTGCTCATTTTCTTCTTTTTATTGTATTCACATCTTGTTAATTTTTGTGTATTTTGTGACTATTTTGATTGTTCATTATTTTCTTCTTGTTGCTTTTATTTTGCTGCTTATTATGTATGTTTTCTGTTAATTTTGTTCATTTTTTTCCCCATTTTGTTTATTTGCTCATTTTGTTGCACACTTTGGTATTTTTGTCATTTTTGATGTTTCTAATTTTGATGATTTATTGATCATTTTGTTTGATAGTTTTTTCAATTTTATTTTCCTTTTTCCTCATTTTGTTGTGTTCACTTGTTCATTTTTTGGTTTGTTTTTCATTTCCATTTTCTAATTAATTTTTCCACACGAAAACACAAACTCTTCTCATTGGAATTTATTTTCGAAAACCTCAAACTTTTAGTGACGTAAAAAGCTGTTTCCATGGTGATGAAACTGTTTGGGCTGTAGCTAAAGCTGTCAGATAAATGTACTATAATAAATCCAACAGTATCTCTCCCATGTATTGGAGTAGACGCGTCTCAAATGCGTCCGATAACATATTTTCTCCTTCACATCCTCCATTTCCTTACCCATCATCCCCTTCTCCTCGCTCTCGTTCTACTTTAATTCATGGAGGAGCAGCGGTCGTCTACGCCTTAAAAAAGCCTTTGTGTTTTTTGTTGTTGAAACTATCCGGTCTGGTCTGATGTTAATCGTCTCTGACTGTTCTGTCAAACGCTGCTTGGAGAATCCACTGAGCATGTTATTAGATTTGATGGCGTTCTCTGGATGATTACTGAAGATCAAATCTGCTTCAGTTTCAGGGGAAATCTGAATGCACCTTTAACATGTTCACTGTGTCCAGTTACAGCCAAATGAAGACTGTTAGGTCTTTATAATACTAATTCCACATGTCTGTCACCTGCTTATTAACTTCCCTCTTTCAAGATTTCCTTCCTTTCTTCCTCCTTTCCTTCCATTGATCTTTCTTTCTTTCATTCTCTTTCCTTCCTTCTGTCCTTCAATCTTTCTTTCCACCATGCTGTCTTCCTTCCTTCCTTTCTCACAACTTTTCTTCCATCTTTTGATCTTTCTTTCTGTCATTCCCTCTTTATGTCTTCCTTCCTACCTTCTTTCCTTCCTTCCCTCTTTCAAGCTTTCCTTCCTTCCTATCTTCCTTCCTCCTTTCCTTTGATTCCTTCTTTGTCTTCCTTTGATCTTTTTTTCTTTCATTGTCTTTCTTTCTCTTTTCTTCCTTCCTTCCATCCTTTGATCTTTCTTTCCATCATTTCCTCTTTATGCCTGCCTTCCTTCCTTCCTTCCTTCCTTCCTTCCTTCCCTCCTATTGAGCTGATTAAAAGGTTAATTTCCTCTTTGGTATCAGTAACATTCATTTGTATCTGTACAAAAACTATCATCACTGAGAATTTATTACAGATGCAGTTTGACATATTGCATGTTATTTGTTGTTTCTTATAGCATAGACACACATTTAAAATATATAACAATCTTGGAAGACTCAGGTGATTGGTTAAACTACTAAATAGCCATTAGACACTTCAGTCTAAACCACAGAAAATCATAAGACAGTCGATGTAAAATATAAAAGCATCATGTTAAACTTATCTGGGAGGTAGTTTGTGCAGGAATGCAGTCACGTCTGCGTTACAGCTGGACCACTGTCAGTATGAATATGCAAATCCACATCTATTCTCCATGTGGTAATGCAGAGAAAACACTTTATGTTCCTTCCAATTAAATGCACAAATGAAGAGGTCGTCTGCTTTTTAATGATACAGCCGCCACTTTGGTGAGATGTTTCCGCCGAACCTCATTAGTGCTGTGGAAAAAGTAGGGAAAGTGGGAAGTTTAGGAACGGATTTAACATGACATGGACTCAAATTGTTATAGTACCGTCATTTAAGCAGGCAAGTCATACACTGCATATTATTATTTTGAAGTGGCTATTGACACAGTACTGTGGCACAAAATATCGGTTTGTCTATTACCACAGAGCCAAACAGCACCTTCGTTATATCATGTGTAGACTGGCAACTTAAGTCCCAAAAAAATACCAAGGCAATCATATAGCGAATAGGTCAGACATGGACAAAGCGGACATTTAGCTCATTCGGTGATGTATCGGACTGCAGCGCGGAAGACTCAGATGCAATTCCCGGTTGGAGCAGCATTTCCTTTTTTTTTTTTCAAAAGATTTTCAAATGGGGTGGGGTGGGGGGTAGGTAAATCCGGCATTGATATAAACCAGTCACTGGGACAATTTTCAGAGTGCAGAATTCCATAGGACCACGGCACTGAACTGACACAGAACTGAGAAGTCACACAACACACTGCTGCATCTAACATGTAGTTCCGCCCACCTTCTTCAGCCTCCAGAGAAAAAAACACCATAGCACAACATATAGTGTATTTAGAACAATAATTCCTATTCTATACTATATACTATCACCAATTTGTCATTTCTTCCACGAATTGCCACAGTACTGTAGTAGCAAAATACACAAAAAGAATGAACTGAAGTATATGCCATACATCACACAGTACTGTGGCAACAAGAGGATAATGAGTTCATGTAAGAGTATCCATGATTGGCTCTAGTACAAATGCTAACATTTCATTGGTCTGTGGTAATAGACAAACCCATATTTTGTGCCACAGTACTGTGGCAGCAGGCATTGCCTATTATTATACGTATATAGGAAACTATATAGGTCTCTGCATTTGACACACAGCATTAGCAAGCTGCCATTGTTTTCTATTTGAATGAATTGAATTGTGTACAAGGGTTTTTGTTCACTATGCACCTTATGCATGGAATTTGCTGCAGAAAGACTAGAAACTAACTGAATTAATTTCATTGTGCTTTTACATCCAAACTCGGAGTTCTGGAGGCCGACGTCACAACATGCACTTGTTTGTTCAACTCTGCCCATAATATTATTCATTTACTTTTGTCTTGTGCTTGTGTTTTAACTGTTTGGTTACATAAAAAATTAAATTAAAAGTGAATCTTCACCTGCATTAGGCTAAATTATCACTAAAAACCCTTTTGAAATAAGTGCAATTCAACAGAAGCTGTTTATAGATGTGGGTTTTTACACATCTGAGCCTCATGTTCTGCTTGTTTTCTTCTTCTTCACACTTGGATTTTTACAGACATGTTTTGTCTTTGCTTCTCTTTCCTTCTGCAACCCCCCCCCCCCCCGCCCCATCCACTCCCCCACCCCTCGCCGCCCCTCCACTGCCTGGCCATAGCCCCATTGCTCTGCGGCCTGTCTTTTGTAACTCCTGCCGGCTACAGCTTTGTACCTCCTTCCTCTGCCCCCTTCTGGTCAGGTACAGGTATCGCTTCTGTCTCCGTCTGTCCTCCTTCTTTAGCCCCTTTTCCACCAACATTCCCAGGAACTTTTATTACCAGGAACTTAAAAGAATTCCTGGAAATCTGCGTGCTTTGCTTTTCCATTGCGCCTCAAAATCTATTCAAATGAGGCTCTTTTTTGTGCATTTGCCAAATAAACTCTTCAACATATTCAGATTTGCACTTGTGGGAGTAAATACATTTATATTTTATTTTTTCCAAATCTTCAAAACACGAAGCTCCTAGAAATGGAATAAACAAGTTTGCAGCTGCTCACTGGCTTTAGTAGGCGAATGTTAATATGAAAAGCTGCAAGTGAACTCCACCAATCAGTGCTCTTCACCACATAGCCCCGCCCCCAAGAATTCCAGGGAATCTGAAAACTCCCGCCCCTCTTCCAGGAACTTTTCTTCAGGAGAACTTTCTGGTCAAGGCAAAGTTTCTTTTAAGTGGAAACGTGTTAAAGTTCCCGCTGCAGTTGGAAAAGGGGCTATTCTCTGCATTTACTTCCTTTCCTTTTTTTGTTGTCGGCTGCGTAGCGTGCATGGCTGTGGCGCGTTCGATCATGGCATAGAATAACAAATAATGCATGCTTTTTTTTTCATTTTTGTGTTTACATTTTTGCATGCTAACTCCAATGTGTGCAACAAAACTTAAGAAAGAAGTGGTGTTCAGCTGTTTTGTTTTGTTTTTTTGTTTTATTTTTTCTTCTAAAGGCCGGGTTCGGTGTGTGTGCTTGTGTTTCTGTCCGTCAAAGTAAAGGTGAAAGTGTCCAAATACACAGAGCTCCTCTATATTAGATATTCTATCCCCACGGCCAGGTTGTAGAGGTCTGACATTCCATTTCCACCTGTCAGCTTAGCCCCCAGCCCGACCCACCAGTGAGCGTCTGGAGAGGGAGGATGAGGCGGCGTGGTGGGATGGAGCGGCGGTAACTAGCTAACCCGCTCTACGTCTGTCTGTCATAGCGCCGCCGCCTCGACAGGACGTCTAGTCTCTGTCTCTCACACACACACTTGGCTGTCAGAACACTCGGGCTGGACTTTGTCAGCAGCTCCAGATAGTCTAAACCACTACTGTAAAAAAAATGCATTTTTCAGTTAAGTCAATCAGGGGTGTCCAACATACGGCCCATGGACCAAAACAGGGCCGCCAAAGGGTCCAATCCGGCCTGTCAGTTAACTTGTTTTAGCTCAGGGGCCACATGTCATCCCCTAACTATTTACAATTATAGAAACATTTATATGTATACATTTGTGTTGTTGCTGTGACACAGATCCTAAATTAAGCACAGATTTTTTTTTTATTTGATCATAGCACCAACAATAAGTATTATGCAAATTAGTGACATTAGGCATAACTGACATAATAGTAGTTAAACATGCTCATTTTGTTCATTTTTGCTACCTTTGTTTGTCATTTTGTTGTTTCTGTTGCTTGTTTTGTTCATTATTTTACTCATTTTGTGACTTTTGTTAGTTTTTGTTTTAATTCATTATTTTCTGTTCAATTTGTTGCTTATTTTGGTTATTTTATTAATTATTTTCTTTCATTTTACTTGTTTGTCTTGAAAATTAGTATTTATCATGGTCACTGTTTTTTTTTTTGGGGGGGGGGGGGTTATTTGGAGAAAATTTTGATAATTTTTCTTCATTTTTTTCCTTCATGATCAGTTTCTCCAGTCAACATTCCAAACAAAACAAAAATGTACATACAAAAAAATAATACGTAAAATGTTAGGAAATAATGTTACAGAAACAAGGCATTGAAATTGATACATGAATGTGATTATAGATAACCAGGTAACACGTACATTCCCAGGGTGTTGAACAGCACCTTCTTACCTAAACAGTGGAATATTAAGGAAAATAGTCTTTAAGCTGATATTATTTTTTAACCTCATGGTTTAATGGGAAAAAAAGTTAAATTACTTTATGATAATATTTACATTTACAAACTGTACTGAACAACCTGAAAAAAATATTTACAACCCTAAGTGTTTTTGGAAAATAAGTGCAATTTTAACAGTATTCTGCCTGTAACTAAATATTTTGTGCCATTTTAGATCCACTGTACGGAAGAGGATTAGGGCCACCGGAAAAAAAAATTAAAGTTCAATATATATTTTTTATTATTATTCTGAGAAAAAAGTCAAAATTCTGAGATTAAAGTCAGAATTCTGAGAAAAAAATTGAAAAAAACTAAGAATTCAGACTTTTTTTCCTCAAATTTCTGACTTTAATCGCAGAATAATAATAAAAAATATATATGTTGGACCTTAATTTTTTTTTTTCCCAGTGGCCCTAATCATTTTCTGTACCACTGTGATCTGTAAGTTGTCTTATTTTTCTTCACTTTTACATGGTTGTTCAGGTTATTTACATTTTCATAACATAATGCTGTGGCCCCTGAATTAAAATAATTTCAACACAAACGTTAAATCGCATCCTTTTCCCCTCAGCAACAAGGTTTTGGCGGTACATGAATTGAGCGTCTCCTGTCTTCTGTGTTCGTTATATGTGGATGTGGTTATGAATTTAGTAGAAACATCTCATTGTTTTTCCCTCCTTCTGTGTTTTTTCTCCAGTTTTTACCCCTAAAGTGATAGGCGTGGCCATAGCGAGGTACGACTTCAGCTCCAGAGACACCCGCGAGCTGTCGCTGCAGGAAGGCGACGTGGTGAAGATCTACACCAAGTCAGGAGCCAACGGATGGTGGAGGGGCGAGGTCAATGGCAGGGTGAGTTCACTACGAAAACCAACGAATAAACAAAACGAAGAACAAAAATGAACAGCGTATGCAACAAGTTGAATAAAAACGTCAATAAAACAAACAAAATGAACACAGAAGAACGCAATAAGAATGAACAGAATATGCAACAAATTAAAAAAAAGACCAAAATAATTAATTAAGTGAGCCAATTAATTAATAGAAGAAGCAAAGTGAATAGAAAAGAACATGAGCAACAAAATAATGGCCAAAATGAACATGATAATAAACAAAATGCACAAAGTGAGCAACAACTAAATGAAAATATGAAGAAAAAGAAAAGAACAATTAAAATGATTTTTAAAAAATCAAAATAATGGACATAATCTACAGAATAAACAAGATAATGAACAAAATGAAAGTTAAAAAAAAAAAAAAAAAAAAAAAAAAATATATATATATATATATATATAATATATATATGTAGAACAGACCAAATGGACAAATTAATTAAATGAACAAATAAACAAAATAAACAAAGAACTCAAAAAATGAACAAAATATGAAACAAATTTAATAAAAAGAACAAAATAATGAGTTAAATGAGTCAATTAATTAATAGAAAGTGCAAAATGAACAAAGAACAAAATGAGCAACAAAATAATGGGCAAAATTAACACAATTAAAAAAATGAATAGAAAATGAACAAAGTGAGCAACAGAAGTGATTAAGAACAGAATTAAAATGAAAAATAAAAAAAGAAAATAATGGACAAAACAAAAAAGAGCCACATAATCTATAGGATAAACAAGATAATTAATGAAATGAAAGTAAATTAAATTTAAAAAATCAGCATAATAAACAAAATGAATCAATTCATTAATAAAATGTACAAAATAATTAGTAACATGAACGAACTAAACAAAATTAACAAAGAACACAAAAAAAATGCAACAAATTGAATTAAAAAAAGCAAAATAATGAATTAAGCTAATTAATTGATAAAATTCGTCCAATTCTTCTGATAAATGTATATACAGTGTTGTGCTGCGACTGGAACCAATTAAGTTCTATCTAATCAAATGTAATCTAATCTAATGAAAAGTAAGGAAATAATTCATTTTTAGTTTAGTAACAAGCCTCTACCTCCACACTTTACACCAGTTTTATTTATTTATTTATTTATTTATTTTTTCTGAGGCTTCGATGTATTTAGTTTTCACCAGGACAATATCTAAACACAAGAAAGGCTTAGGAAAAAAAAACAAAAAAATGCGTCTTCATTTACTCTTGACATCGTGGAGAGCTGCAGTATTTGCACATAAATACACACAACGTGATGCTGAATCTGTCTCAGCATCTTCGCCAAAGCTGAAAAACCCCATGCATCCGAGTGGGAGTGGGTCCATACATCTGCCTGCATCCACAATGAGCATCGTCTGATTAAAGAGCAGCGCCGCATATGAGGATGTACCGCAGAAGCAAATGGAGTATTTCAAGTGACGATACGTGAAAACGGTTGGAAAGGTGTACACGGCAAGAAAACAAAAAACAAAAAAAAAACGAAACACAGGACTAAATTTGAGTCGTCCCCTCGAGGCGGCAGGAGAATATTTACCGAATCCTCCTGCGTCGAAAAGGCTGTTTTTAGAGCGAAGCAACGCTGGATGTGACGGCGAACAAACAGGCTTAAGAGTGAACAAATTAGACCGTTAGGTTTATATTTATATATTTACACAAAAACACGACAAACATCTGTGTATGGCAGCAACTGGGTTTACATGGACGCTAATATTCAACTAATAAACAGGTTAACTTAAGGTCACATGACTGGGCTCACACTAATTCGGTCTCCTTAGGCCTGGGCCCAGGTACGGCTGTTCTGTCTGTGTTCCCATGGTAACGCTATGCAACGCTAGTAGCACGATACATCCACATAACCAGAAGAATGTCAGCTAAAATCTCAAAGAAACCAATTAACAGAAAACAGAACACAATTCAAACAATAAACACTTCAATGGAAAAATATCTTTAAAAAACAACAGAGCAATTACAGTAGACCAACTTTGTAGCGCTAAGCTAACACTAAGCAGATCCAACAGTACAAGGATTATTTCTCTACTGATAAAACTCACTATGAGACAAAAAAAAAGAGCAAAAATAAGAGATGATGATGAATATTGTCTTATCTTTGCTATTCTTTTATCATAAATAGGTTCTGTATAAATGAAGCTTCTGCTATGGGCTAATCTATTGTTTTGTCTAAAACTAAAATGAGTATAATGGATGCAAAGATTGTGGATGCATCTGATTGGACTAATGGCTCTCGTTTAATTCTAGTTCACTTTTTTTTATTTAGGCACCATTTGATTTGGTTTAGGCCTAAAAGATCACAAATTTCGTTGTGTTTTTGCTAAAATGCTTTGCTCTCAGATGCAAATGCCATCCAATAGTACTTTTTTATTTATATATTTTCACATCACAAACAATAAAATAAATAAATATGCAGGTAACACCATTGTGAAGGAGAGGTTAGAAGCCAAACAGGCTTATATAAATACCTCCCCAAGCAAATAAGCAAAAAAGAGGAAAAAAAATGGATATAATTAAAATAAAATTTAAAAAAAATGTAATGATATAAAACACTACAATTTCTCATAAATTTGTCCTTTTCAGTTGCTTTTTAAATAAGGATAAAGTAGATGTTAATTGAAGTTCAGGACGTAGATTATTCCAAAGATGTGGTACACGATATTTTAGAGGATACAGACTGACAGAAGTCCAGCAGTAAAAGGATGATAAAATTTGCTAGAGTATCGTTTAGGATAATTGCGAATAACAGAAGACAACATAAAAAAGTTCTGGAAAACTTTAGGAACGTCATGAGTTAAGAAAACATATTTGTACATGAAGACACAGGTCTGGTTAACATTCACATCCAAAAACAGAGAAGTTGGAATTTTTTGAAGAAAGCAGCAGATGAGTTTTGTCTCTTAGAAAATCTCGAACCGTCGGAAAATGACACACACCACAACAATATCGCTAGTAACATTTAATCATCAGACTAAATTTCGACACCTTCTACAAGTATTTTGGTTCGTGTTGGAAGGAGGTAAAAGCCTTTCCAGACTCTAACTCAGGTGTTTACTTCCGTTCTCCTCTGTCCATAGGTCGGCTGGTTTCCGTCCACATACGTAGAAGAAGGCGAGGAGTGAAAGCTTCGCCGTGGAAGGAAGAGTACGAATGGCAGCGGCGGCGTGAGCGGACTGAGCGCGTGCAGACCGCCGAGCGGGCTCGTGCACCACTGCTTGCTCCAGTGTTACTTTTCAGAGCAGAGGTGCCGGTTTTCAGCCTCCGTCACGGAGCACCGTTGCCTAAAACCCACTCCAGAGGCCTCTGGGACGGAAGGAAGGGCTACAGTACATTGCAGATGCAAAGACGCCCCATCATTTCTGGTTGACTGTGCAGTTAAGCGACTCCACCCGCTAGCAGCTTGGCTGTCAGCGGGGCTCGAGTCTTGGCCAGACGCCGCCTCCTCCTCCTCTGACTTCATCCGTCCATCCATAATTCACCTTCTTCGTCTTCTTCTGTGAGCGTCCCAGCCCCCAACTCCCACCTGTTTCTGCTTGCCAAGTCGGCCGTCGCCAGTCTGTCAAAAAGCAGATACTTTCCCATTCATGCACTCATCCATCCATCCATCCATACACCCTTCCTCCACGCCCCCACATCCTGCGGGAAATGAGTCGTCTCAACCGGAAAAGACCCACCAAGTGAAGTCCAATCCATCCCTTTCAGCCTGTTTTTGACCTTCGGCGTGTTTGTTTCACCATCGCAGGGGGTTTTATTGACGACTCTGTGACCCAGATTCTCACCCACTCGGCCTCAGATTATGATCAACTCCACACTCACTCATCCAGGAGATGTACCATGGGGATGGCGTCGGGTAGGGATAGCATCGCCACGCACTGCCAGCAACTGATCGCTGTTGTTCCTATTTTCCTCCCGCCGCCTACATTCTTTATCTCCACCCCAGCCTCTCGTGTTATTTGTTTTTTTGTTTTTTGTTTTTTTTTGTAGTCATCTTGGCTGTTAGCAAGCCTCTGCTCTTATCGGTGGCAGCTTTGACGACAGGAGCCCGTTCGCTGAGGGTTTATCTTATTGGAGGCATTACCGGCAAGCTGCGCTACCTGGAAGCCGCCTGAACCCTTTAACCATAGAGCAAGAAGAGAGAAATGGATGAAACACTCAGGCAGACCCAGTTTGTTTTCCTCTTAATCTCCTCTGTCTTATTCTTTTCCCACTTTCTTTGCTTTCTCAACCCGTCGTCATTCGTGTGTGATGCAGTTTCATCAACGCTCGATTCGTGACACTTGATTTTAACCTTCAAACTAAAATATTTTGGCTCATACAGTTATGATTTTGCAAGAAAAAAACCTGAATCTTACAAGTATTTAGCAGCTTCAATCCACCAGAACAGTTTAAAGATCTTTTTCTGCTGCTTATATCTTAATGTCCTCCTTCTTGGCCCATTCTCTGCTGCTTTCCACCCTCATCCCCCCATCCACATTATACACACTGTCTTCTTAATCCACAGCGAAAGAGGATTTTCCCACATTTGGGGAGAGTAAATACCTTTACAGCAAAACACGCTGCACAACACCTTCGTACTGTTAACACACTCCAATATCAACGTCATGCACAGGAGGACCACTTCCAAAAAACGTGATCAACGCAAACCTGAAGGTGGAGCTAGACCTCCTCAGCAGCAGAGTTTTAATCATTTAGGGATGTGCTGAAACATTGATTTTCACATCCAACAGCAAAGAAAGACATATTAAAGGGGTTCTATGTAGTATCGATGTTTCATACTCTTACCAGCGGGGGGAAGCCTGGTACCAGAACACACTTAGTTCTACCAAAACCACCAACAAATCAACACTACGTATCTACAGACTGGATCAGTCACTGAATATAGTACAAAATTAATGTTTCTACACATCTGTATTATGGAATCATCAAGTTTTCTTCAAACTAAAATGCATGGACACTTATTTTACAGTCTTCATGAGCTGCATTAGCTGATAGTTTACATTATAACTCTGTTAGCTTAGCTCTGTTAGCTTAGCTTTGTTTTTAGACAGAAAACAGCCACAGTAAAACCACTAATCACCTCTGTTTTCTGTACGGTTTGTGTTATGTCTGTTTGGAATCCAACAAACAAGGTCAGAAGTGTCACAGTTTAGTCTGAACCATGAATCAAAAAAGAGCAACTTAGCAAAAATACTGACATCCCATAATAACACATACTCAAACTCTACTTTGTAGAAGAAACGCTGCCAATTCATCATCAAACTCCACTATTTTCACTTAAAATCACCTCAAGTGGAAACAACAGTTATGCCTCTATTTGTATCACTTCTTTTCTTTGACTCTAAAAGTTGTTTCTTTTGGTTCTCATCCCATCTGGTCACTTTCTGACACTTTGGTCAAAGGCCCAGTGGTGTTAGTTTTCATCAATGACTCACTACTCCCTCTAGTGGTCACATAAATCCATCACTGGAAATAGATTGAGTTCATATCTCAGTCCAATACATTGTCGTCTTTGGAACAGTTGTTTTTATCTAAACACTCCACTTAAGATATTAAATTGCGTTAAAAATGTGTGCATCAAATTTGATACTGCAGGTCTATAAGGTGTTTTTTAAAAACGCCCAATGTATCAAATGTGATACAAAAATCTATGGCAAAATATTTTGCTTGGATTTTGATAAAAGGTCTAATAAACATCTGGATTTCGAAAATGTTTAATTTTGAGGCTAGTTTTTGATGGGACAGGTTTTACAGGGTTAAAAATTACCTAAAATCATCAAGTACAAATACTACATAAAACCCCTTTAAGATGGACAAAGAAGCAAACAAATTCAATCACTTAAAGAGTCAAAACAACACTACTTTAAACGAGTTCTTGGCATCATTTTCTTTTGTTCCTCTTCTCTTTCTCACATCCACAATTTCACACACTTGCACACACCTACTCGTGACATTTTAGAATCATCCATCTCCACCCGCAAACTGGAAGAATCTACATGTTAACAAAACAACATCTATTGTACATTAAATAAGCTGGGATTTGTATTTTGAGGCAACTTTAGCAAAAATGTGGATGAGCACCGCATCAGACATGGAGTTGGAGCTGTTTTCAGAGTTGACGTGGAAGTTTAGATACTTGAGGAGATCAAGAAAGCCTTTATGTGGCTAAGTGGGGGATCCTGCCTCTGGAAAACAGCCCCCGAGGCACCGCTTTCATCCGAAGCGCTCAGCGATCATCTCCTCCCGTCATGTCTTCATTGTGCTGATGCCAACCGGGTATTGTGTCGGAAATATTTAATATATTTTGTGAATCTAAGTGAGGTTTAATTGTACAGATATGCGTTTTTTTTGTATGTGCTTAATGGAGCCATTGTGTTCAGAAATCCTTAATAACCCCTTTCCAGCACCTCTGATTGATGCTATTATACACACAGACTGAAGAAGAGACGGTATGTCCCTTCCATTGTAGACAGTGTCATTAAGTGACCACTAGATGGAAGCATCCTAAACATCTCCTCATCCCCAGCAGTCACCTTCAACTTGGTAAAGTTTGAAGATGACATCATCTGATTAAGAGTTGGGCAGTGTTTTAGGTGCTTAGAGCCGTTTCCTGTAACCCCGGCTTTACAGACCAGATCCAAGTCTTAACCCTTAAAGACCCATTTATGAGGCAGCTCCCAAAGTAATGTTTCTCTCCATTTAACCATCCTCAAGTAATTTATCACCATTTATTACAATATTATCCTTTGTATTTTGCATTTTTCAGTGTAAATCATGTATATTCCTATATTTAATTAATAGATCAGATCAGATAAACCCATGAAGTTTGATAAATGAGTGATCGGAGGCATTTGTGGGGTTTTTTGGCTAAAAAAAGTCACTTTTTCCTCAGTTTTTGCTGTTTCGACCTTAAAAGACCCAGGACTATATTAGTGGCAACTTCCAAATTACTTTTTTTCTCCACTTCTAACTATTCCCCAGTGATGTATCATCATTTATTATATTATCCTCTATATTTTGCATTATTCAGTGTAAATCATGTATTTTCTTATATTTAATTCACAGATCATGTAGGTGTTCATTTTCTGCAACACTTATTCACCAGTGAAACCCATGCAGTTTGATAACTGACAGTGATCGAAGGCATTTGTTTTTTTGGGTTTTTCGCCAAAAAAGTCACTTTTTCTTCAGTTTTCTCGGTTTTGATCTTTAAAACCCAGGACTATTTTACTGGCAACTTCCAAATTACTTTTTGTCCCCACTTGTAACTATTCCCACATAATTCACCATTTATTACAACATGATCCTCTGTATTTTGCATTGTTCGGTGTAAATCATGGATTTCCCTATATTGAACTCACAGATCATGTAAGTGTTCATTTTCTGCAACACTGATTCAACAGTAAAACCCATGTAGTTTGATAAATGACTGGTCGAAGGAACTTTATTTTTGGTAAAAAAAGACACTTTTTTCAATTTTCTTTGTTTTGATCTTTGAAACCCAGGACTATTCTAGTGGTGATTTCCAAATAATTTTTTCCCTCTAATTCTAACTATTCCCCACTGATTTATCATGATTTATTATAAAATGATCCTCTATATTTCACATTTGTCAGGGAAATTCAGGTATTTTCCTGTATCTAATTTACTGATCATGTAGATGTTCATGAAAACTCAAAGGTTATTATATCAAAACTGACGAAGAAGTGACCTATCCATAACTGAACGTATAAAAAAACGTGTCTCCATCCACTGTCACTGATCCAACTCCATGGGTTTTGCTGGTGAATCAATGTTGTAGAAGATGAGTGTTTCCATGGTAACTACAGAGCCTCTAAACATCCAAATGGGTCATATCTGATGACTATGAAAAGATGATAAACTGTATTTAGTGGATGAATAGTTATTAAACATTTTATATCAGTAGATGCTTTAGGTCTTCAGTGGATGTTTGGGTCTTTAAGGGTTAAACCAACAACAACATTTAGGTTTTTATTCTGAACTGAACTGAAACTTCACGTCCACATCTGTGCGTTCCAGGCTCGACATTACATCTATAACATGTTTAGGAAATCTTACAGAGAGCTAAAGCGGCACAAATGCGATCCAAGAAAAGCCTCTCTCCTGTCTTGGGAGAACAGGGCTGTAATCGCAGACTCCCATAATCCACTCCTGTGCTGCTCCTCCTCCTCCCCCCGGATGAACTCTGACAGCGGGGCCATTTACAACGGCGGGCCTTCCTCCCTCCAAGCTCCGACTGCGCCTCCACACTTTTTTTTTTTTTTTGTGAGTGCAGGAGGGACGGGAGGAAGGCTCAAGGGTATCTGTGATCTAATCATTACACCATCTCCTCACCTCGCCGACCCCGTTGCATCCATCTCTCTGTCGACTCCCCTCTCTCCCTCTATCTCACTCTGTCACTTCTTCTCTCGCTCTCTGTACCGCTCGCCTTCGCCATCTATCTTTTATCCAATCTCTGTCTTCTCGCTTTCTTTTTGTATTCTGTCCCTCACACCCTGATGCTCTGCAGGCTGGATCTGCTGCCGCTTAGGAGAACACTTCTGATTCGACCACGAGTTTCACACAAATACATAGCATAAACAGGGGAGGCAAACATATGGCCCGCGGACCCTGGGGTGCCGCTACCAACTTTGGGCCCCCTGTGACTTTTGGAGCGTTGCAAAGTGAAAGTGAAACTAAAGATACGCCATTGCTCGGTGGGCCCCTCCGGGAATGCTGGACCCCATGAATTTGTCATGTCCCCCCTGCCTCCCTTAACGGCGCCCCAGCCCGAACCAAAACCTGCCCGCATAGGGGAATATAGTAAAATTTGTTGGTTTTTGTGAGCATTTTTTCTCTTACCTTTACAGGAGATTTATTATGTTAACTTACCACCAAATGTTTGTTATGGTGTAAGCCAAATATACACCAATTGAAAAAAAAACAACAAAAAACATTGCCTATTATTCAATTTTTCAATAAAACATATTCAGTGTTTGCCATGTTCATTCCTGCAATGCACATTGTATACCATGTTACTATCACTTCAAATTCCAAATTATACATCCATGTAAATGACAGAAACAAAATGATGTTTACAAAAAAATAGTCACTTGCCTGATAAAGGATTAATATGTAATATGTTTGATGTTGCCTATATCTATGATTGAGTGTTCATTCTTTATTAGACCACCCTTGTTTTCTTCAATTTCTTGTTCATTTTAATGCCTGGTACAACTAAAGGTACATTTGTTTGGACAAATATAATGATAACAACAAAACTAGCTCATAGTAGTTTCATTTCAGAGCTGATATCTATCCATTTTCCATGTTTTCTTGATAATAACCAAATTCACTTCAGTTCTTTCATCAATATCTATGGCATTGTACTGACAAAACCAGTGCTTTTAGGCATTCCATGTTTTCTTTTCTGTCTGCTTTAGTCACATGATACACACAGGAGATAGTACTTGATTGCATTACCATTGTTTTATGATGACTTTTGATCATCTAATATTTTTTTCCATGACTGTATAATTCAGAATTTAAAGTGATAGTAACGTATCATCTACAAATATTCGTTATAATCATTAACGTAAAACAATTTTGGTCCACGGGCCATATGTTTGACACCCCTAATCGATTTTACTGAAAAATCCAGTTTTTACAGTTCCAATTTCCTCATCTTCTCGTATTTACAGTATACTCATTCAGGGACAACTTACTTTTCTGCTGCCATTTCTGAATATATCAGGCCTACATGTTAACATGTCCTTTAACCCCCCCACCCCCCCCTTCAGTGCATCCATCGTGTCCACATCCATCTTTTCTGATTCCTATGAAGCCAAAGATGTTTGCTGTTTTTGTGTCTGATACCACGGTACCCAACCGCTGTGGCCTAACTCTAAAACTGTGCAATCCTGACTGTGTAGCATTACCGTGTATTGTTGCTGTACCATACTGTAAAATATGTACATATGTGCAAATAATAAAATATACATGCTTCTTTTAACGTGTTGTGGATGATTACATAAGCTCAATGAAGAAAATAAGCAAAATTATACCAAAATATAACTTCATTTAGCTTTAATTATGTTTATTGGGGGTTTTTTTGCTTAAATTTAGTAGTTTATCATTTAATTAGTATGTTAGCGATTTGCCTTTTGTTGTACTACAATTTGCGGTTATGTGTCAAAGTAATAAAACATGCATCACAAGTGAAACCAGAAGTAGCAATGCATATTAAAGAATAGATTTGAGGTATTTGCATCATTAATCGATTAGTTTTATTATTACCTGAAGCCTTTTCGATAATTGTTTGTTTAGTTTGAGTAGTTTTTAAAGGAAAAACTGCCAAATAAATGTGAATATTCTCTGGTTTCTTTTACTTCTGTGACAATGAACTGAATATTTCTGGGTTTTAGACCAAACAAATAATGTCATCTTCAGCATTGTACAAAATCAAACTCATCAATGAATGGGGAATATAACAAGAAACTGATTAACAGACGCTAAAAAAATAATGATTCATTGTGTCTCTGTGTGATTTCCTGCCACTACCACAGTTCATTTCATCATTTCATCTCATGTTTTTGTCTAATTAAGACTCTAAAGTCAAAGAAACGTGATCCTGATGCTTCCTCTTCTGTGGTCCTGTTAGCCCAGTGTGCCACAAGTGAATTATCTAAAATTAGGATTTGGTCCTTAAAGTATGGTAGTGCTCATTAAATAGCTGTCATGTTGTTACCATTGTGTTTTGTGTTGCTGTTCCTGCAGGACTTAAATAACCTGCAGCCGGCGGGTGCTGTTTCTCACTAGCGTTACTGGCTAATAGGTGTGAATGAAGGTGGGGATAAATGGTGGGCCTGGACAGCGTTATGGCGCTGATGATAATGAACCGACTTAACTGAAATTCTAAATATAGCGAGCAAAAACAAATGCACAAAAGGTGATTTCTAACAGTACTGTGGGTGTGTGAAAACATGCAGTGAATAGTTGTACAAGTGTGCACCAGACACACGCCATATGTTGATGCTCACTGTAGCGTCATTGTAAAAATGACAGTGTGCATGTGTGTGTGTGTGTGTGTGTGTTCCAGTGTGTGGGTGGTGGTCTCTTCGGCCATCTGGTGCCTGGTTACCTGCCGTCGCTGAAGCAGCGCCCGTAGCTTGGACGCCGAAAGGATCAGCGGTGCCGAGTGGCGGCGGCAGCCAGAGCTGCTGGCGCCGCAGAGGTGGACGGAGTGGCTGTATTAAATGCCCACCAGGTGGGCTTGGCCTTGGCCAGGCCAGTCTGGATCATACCAGTCCACTTCCAGCTGAGACCGGACCACCGATGCGACAGATGGTTGGTGCGGGGGTGACATCAGCCTCCTTCACAGAACAGGAACATTGTTCGAGCCAACTTTGTGCTGCTGATACTGTTGCAGGAAATGGATCCTGAAGACAAAGAAAGATTTCAGTGTCAGTGTCGAGTCCAATGGGGTCCGATGCCAAAATCACATGGTCCTGCTGAGGAAATGAGTCAACATCCACTTTCACAAACTCAGGGTGTGGACTCACAATGGGCTGCAGATTTATTAATGGCTTCATGTTTTTATTGAGTAAAATACACTATGTGGACAAAAGTATTGGGACCTGTTGAATTCAGGTGTTGTTTCTTTTCTAACAGGGGTCTGAGATACAAAACAATAACAGGGTTTCTGCAGGTCATTAAAAAGCATTAAAAGTCATTAAATAGATTTTGTGAAAATTAAGGTCTCAAATGGCATTAAAAACATTAGCTAAATTCAATGTCCAGAGGCATTAAAGGTCCCGTATTATGCAAATCTCACTTTGTGACAGTTTTCTTACAGTAGTGTGTGTTGCAGTAGCCTCATTATGAGGTTCGAATTTGAAAACTGTCTGTTTCCTCCCTGCCTTGCTACACCACATGTTGTTAAAATGCCAGCTCAAACGGCCGAGTTTGAGTTGGGTCCGCTTATGACGACATAAGCGGATTTAACTCCTCCCCCTGACTGTGCCCCCACCCTGGCAAAGTACCTCTTGGACAACATACATGGCGAAGGCGAGACACGCAAGTTGTGGTGTTGTTGGCTGCACACACCAACACGATAGTTTATTTTTGCTCCCCACTTCCGAGCCTCTCCGTAAAAAGTGTCTGGATTCTATCTGTGATGGTCATGGACCAAACTACATTCCCAAACGCTTGTATGTGTGTGCCCGGCATTTCACGGACGAGTGTTTTTTTAACATGGGCCCATACAGCTCCGGCTTAGCACAAAGACTCCGAATCAAGAAGGACGCAGTACCAACGCTTCGTGACCCAAGTCCAAGTGTGGGAGATGTAAGTTCTTCTCATTTTTTTTTGTATCTTTACTGCATAACCCTACATTACGGATAAGCTGGTGGTTGTTGATGTGTACGTCTAACGTTAGCATGGCAGCTAACATAGCTCGGTTACTGCTGCTAACGTTTGCGTCCCCGTTAACATGCACGAGCTGATAATATGAAGAGACATTCAACAGAACTACTGTGAACACGGGCCTTTTGTGGTTGGCATCAGTATAGTTAGCATCAAGCTTGTTAGTAGCTGCCTGCATTAAGGCGGCCATACACTGTGCGATTATTTCGATCGTTCCACGCAGCTCCATCTCAAACTGTGCGAATCAGTCGTACAGTCAGACTCGCGATTCATGTTCTCACACTGCACGGACCGACGCTCGTATGCGACCTGACTGCTCACACTGTAGGACCATACACCACAGGACGCACGACACGTTTGAGTGTTGTATCCGGAAATACAACGTTAAAATACCAAGGAATCCGTAAAAGTGCATAGACGATTGTGTATTGGCATGAGTCACGAAATGGTAGCGCTAAACAAAAACCAACGAGCTGCTTTGGTAATATGTGCCATTATCTGCGGGGAATCGAAAAAGAAGAAAAGACAACAATGTGTTTGGTGCAGGAATTGGTTGGCCAAACGTGGACAGTATGGGCTGTCATCCTATAGCAGGAACTAGAGGTAAGCTGCAAAAGCTAAACTGCACTAGGACAACAGCTAGCTACTGTCAGCTTGTACGCTACTGTACGCGTCTGTGTTCGCGCATGCACAGTGTGAGAATTTGAGGCACACCGGTTTGTGGCACTGCTTTGACAGTACGATACACTCATGAGGAGTGAGCAGGATTTCAAACAGCTCCGTTTTCCTTGCGAACACACGATTGCTGGTCGTGAGGTGGTCGTGAGGTGCTAATCGCTTCTCTTTACCCCATGTACACTGCAAGAAGCACGACACACGATTAGAGGCACATCGGGCCCGATCCCAGAAATAGTCGCACGAGTGAGAAATCGTCTCTAAACTCGCACAGTGTAAGGCCGCCTTAGCGCGTAGTACCGCTAGCGTAAGCCGCGTCCTCTCCCAGAGAGGGGAGGGGGAGTGGGCGTGGACAGATGCGTTCATTTGCATACCCGGAAGCAGGCCCAGAAACAGACTGTTCTGAGGAGGGCTGGTGAGAGTGACTTTTTCGACCGCTGAAACTCCGAAAAAAGGATGATTTTGGGGCGAACAAACTTAAATACTATGTTTTTGGGCTTCTGAGACCTATATGACGTGACTGAAAAATAGCATAATACGGGACCTTTAAAAAAATCAAATACACTTGATGGAAAAAAACATTGTAATTCATGATTTATTTTGATCAGACAAACATTTAATAATTCTGATCAGAAGTATAGTGTGGTGATTGACAGGCGGAACCCTTTAAATGACAATTGTTTATGGCCAATACCCGAAGTCACAACATCGGATACTTGGAATGCAACATGCTGTGAGTGTGCTCATGCCGTGGCGAAAGAGTGGAGGGAATATTAGGTAGTGTTGGAAAAATGGGAAAATGCAAGCTTCAGCAGAAATGATTGGAGGAAGAACTATTCAGAACCTGGTTAAAGCCTGTCAATAGTAAACTGTCATAAAACTATGTATAAAACTGTATCTGAAGTTGGACACAGGCATGAAATTTGTTTAAAGTGGCATTAAAAAGCGCATTAAAAAGAATTATATTAGATTTGCTGACACCTGCAGAAACCCTGAATAATGACAAATGTCACAATATAGTTTTATATTGGGATAAATATCAACACTTACAAACTTATATGATTGTACTGCATTGTTTTATTCCTTCATTCATTATCTGAACCTGCTTTATCCTCACTAGGGTCACAGGGGTCGCTGGAGCCTACCCCAGCTACTTATGGGGGAAGGCGGGGTACACCTTGGACATGTCACCAGTTCATCACAGGGATGACATACAGAGACAAAGACTCTCACATTCACACCTACGGGCAATTTAGATTAACCGATTAACCAATCAGTGCACATCTTTGGATGGTAGGAGGAGCTAGAGTACCTGGAGAGAACAAGCAAACTCCACACAGAAAGGTCCCACCCCCCCATTGACTGGTGCTGGAATCAAACTCAGGACATCCTTGCTGTGAGAGCTATCCACTACACCACCATGTCGCCGTGTCATGCAATGTTTTACCTCGTAAAATGTTCGAGCAGTATTTTCATCCATTCAAGATCCATATTTTTGTAGGAGTCACTGGTGAACAGCAGGAACTCCAATCATCTCATCTGCTGTAAAACCTGTTCTTCAGTGGCTTCTCTGAGTGTCTGGTGTAGAAGCAAATAAATACCATGCATTCTGCAGAAAAAAAAAAGAATCTCATCATCCGTCCCTGCAAACGTAACTGAAAACATACCGTCCTTCGCAAATTCTCCAAAATGAAATAAGTCAAATTCAGACCAATGCTGACCCTTGGTGGTTAATTACAGCATCCAAATTCCTTCAAAAACATCATTTATTTCTAAAATGCCACATCTGTGTGTCATCAACAAACCAGACCAGTGTGAAGAAATTTACAAAAAAAAAAAAAAAAAAAGGAGTTTAATAGCCTCATACCATCATCTATGGGTTCATAAAAAGATTTCAGTTTATCAGATTTTTATAGTAATTGATTCGATTGGTACATCAGCCTCTACAGTAGTAGACCAGAAGGCCATCCCTCATCCTAGAACAACATCAAATCAGACCAACTGACATGAAAAACCTTCATCAAACACCACAGAATGAAGTTAAGCACAAAGTACACTGAGTTAAAACAAGCCTTTCACCAGCAACAAGTCCAGAAGCCAAGATGTGCCAGAAAAGCAACATCAAAAATGAACAAAACAAATAAAACTAAACAAAACCTACAAACACAATGATGAACAAAATGCTAACAAAATAGCTGGGCTCAAAGATTGGACATATTTTCAGTATGGACTACAACCACTGCAGCTGACAAACAATTATGTCATACTCTGAGAAATGTTCGTCAAACGCCAAACTTATCATATTTGATACATGAGTTTTGACGTCCTCTACATGATCAATATGACATTTTTTTTCTTGAAAAACTTGATGTATAAAATTAGATACATGCAATACACAGATAATCCACCAGGAGGGAGGAATTTGTTCACCAGAGGCCTTTCCAGTTCCACTACAAGATTGTCATTAATGAGGAAGGAGGCAGAACTTTGACAATTTTGAAAAAGAATTACCAATTTGTTAGACATGTTTGTGTTATATTATGTCTTTGTTCAAACATAATATTCGAGCATTGAGACCTGATGTATCAAATATGACACAAAATTGAAATTCATAAATGGAAATTGATATTTGAAAAAAAAAAAGTTTTGGTTTGTAACCCACCTACACCCAGTGTGTTAAGGTAAGGCCCCTGAGTTCCTGATTAACTCCTCAGATACTTAAATATATAGAAATACAATTACTTACTGTTCTTAAGGCCTAAGTGTCTCCACGTACAGTATTCACCCTTTAAGCAACAGCCACATCACGTTCATTCATACTTAACACTCTACCAATAAGTACATGAGATGCACTTTCAATTTACTGAATTAGTGACTTTATGTTAGCAGATAACA
The DNA here is from genome assembly GCF_902148855.1 of Sphaeramia orbicularis. Taxonomy (NCBI): domain Eukaryota; kingdom Metazoa; phylum Chordata; class Actinopteri; order Kurtiformes; family Apogonidae; genus Sphaeramia; species Sphaeramia orbicularis. The sequence continues at coordinate 38,974,746 of NC_043976.1, read as the reverse complement.
GTGATCAAACAATCAGAATACTGCTTATGCTCACAGTAATAAAATGTCCTTTTACCTTAATATTGTGGTGGGCCCACACGCCATTCACTCTCACACTCATACTAGCTGGCTTACGACTTCAAACTTTGAAGATGCAGGCCTGAACAATGCTTGTGAGCGGTGAGGTCCAAAACTTAGTGGCCCTTTCACTCTTACAAGCCAAAAGAAAATAGTTTGGCGATACCTGGTTTAGTGTTTCAATTGTGGATCAATACTTTTACTTACTTTTACTTTTATTATGTCATTATTTAGCCATATTATACTACATGTGAACTTTGGACACACTTATAGTCTGTATAAAGTTCATACAAGCTGTGAGAAATAATCTTAGTGTGTCAAGGCCTTCTAGAATACAGTAGCGCCAACTGAGCCATGGACTTATCTACAATTTAGTTAAAGGTGCGGGAGACTTTAGTGACCAATTTTTCATCAAATCTGTAAAACCCCAGTCATAGCCTAAATATCACAAATCTGGAAGTCTTTCTGCGATTACTCACCAGAATCTCTTACATTGCGAAGTGCCATCCACCATAAACAGACCATATGTTTACAAATAGAGTCGGGAGGTAACTTGGGCACCTTCGGAATTTTGTCTCGATGTGCACTGTGGGAAACATCGCTTCACTCCGCTGTCTGGCAGCAGTAGCTGCTACAGACACGAGGCGAAAATGACAGGAGCTCCCTTCCCTCTATGCATATTCCTCCAGCCGTTTCCCCATTTCAGCCGTTTCCGCGTCGTGTTTTTTTCATCCATGTAATATCATATGGTGGCGCTGCCGCTTCCGCGAGCCTTCGCTTCCCACAATGCACATCGCGACAAAATTCCGAGGATGCCCAAGTTACCTCCCGACTGTTTATAAACATATGGTTTGTTTATGGTGGATGGCACGAAGAAATTGTCCACCGTAATGCAAGAGATTCAGGTGAGTAATCACAGTGATACACAGTGATCGTTATGCTTAAGCTATGATTAAGGTTTAACAGATTTGAGGAAAAATTGGTCACGAAAGTCTCCCGCATCTTCAAACGCATACATGTAACAACTCTGAAGAAACCATGAAAAACACCAGTCTCCATATGAAAACTTGTACTCAGACTCAGATCCTGATACTGTTTACCCTGTATGCCAAATACATCCTCCCTCTTTGAGACGACCCCATGTCTCTTGCTGTTTCTGTGAGTTTCTGTGAAAGTGTAGATGTCTACTCCAAGTTCACCTGTTGAAAGAAGTAGGCCTGTAACGGTACATGTACCGAACCGAACTGTTTCGGTACGCACCCGTTCAGTTTGGTACACAGCTGTACCGAAACAGCACAGTATGATGAGAAAAAGAAAAAGGAATGAAAGACGTCGTTCGATGTGGAACTTTAAATCTGCACAAGTTCTACACGGACATATTGAAGGAGTACACATTGACCCTAAATATGAAATAGCAGTTGATATAAGGTTAAAAAAAAAAAAATATGATGTGAACCTGGAAGGAAGAGACTGAAGACCCTCCACCATCAGTCCAGTACAGTTTGGATCAGTTCAGGTTCAGGTGAAAGACAACAATGATGAAAGAGATGTTAATAAGACAGACGTTGTTTGGCCCCTAGGAACTACAGTAGTTCTAAAACACTTACACTAGCTCTGTCTGTCTGTCTGTCTATCACGCACGCTATATAATAGAGGAATAAATAGAACATTGAAAGTATGTAAACTTTCACTTTCGTTTCACAACAGCGTTCGTTACGTTAGTTATGGACCGCACCCCCAAGTATATAACTGTGTGGCCCCCCCACCCCCCCCCCCCCCCCGCTCCAACAGAAAAAAAAAAAAAAAAATCCCCGTGCACACACAAATACACACAGTGTCCTAAACAGTTTGTTCTCTGTCCTAAAATAAATAATTTGGTTCCTTGTGTTGTCAAAGTTTCTCTTCAGTTTGTTTCAACAGAATACCAGTTTACCCTCTTGTTAATGTTGCACTTCATGCAGAATTTTTTTTATTTTTCTGCAGAATGTGAACTGACAGAACTGCGATTAGATTTTTCTTGTTTGTTTGAAACTACCTTTCAGGGAAAAGTGCAATACTAATGTTTAAAATACATTTAGTAATATTAATAATTTATTTTATTTTCTATTTGATTTGTAGCAGCAGAATTATATTATTCCTGTTTTACTACATTCTATTGTCTCCAAAAATTGGGGGGAAAATGTAAAAAAATAAATAAATAAAATCATAAATGCATTAATAGACATTTTGAGGGGTTTTCTTTCTTACCGAACCAGAAAAAAACCCAACCGTGGCTTTGAAAACCGAAAACGTACCGAACCGAAAATTTTGTGTACCCTTACAGGCCTAGAACGAACGTGCAGCTGTGTCCCAAGATGGCGGTCCCGTCCTCTGGTCCTGCTCAACTTCATGCACACAGTGTCTGGAAAAATACTAATCCACAGGTTAAATTCTCATAGTCTTGAAGCTCTCCAAACACGACCAAAGTTCATATTCCAAGTCGGAATTATGAGAAACAGTCTTTATAGAAAGCTGGGTTAGCTATTCTTGTCCACAGAAGCACATTCACTTAGCCAGTGAATGCTAACACACATACAGCTAAAGAGTTACACCTGAGTCGGAAAAAAGTACTTAGCTTCAGGACTATCTTCGGCCTGAAAACGTCCATAGCACTCCAAAGAAAAGCATAACAACCGTCTATCTCCGACTGCTGATTTAACTATTTCAAACTTGTCTACATACTAAAACAACAGCGACATGTTTGAACTTTTCATCTCGCAGTTTTTCTCTCGATGTTAAGCTAACACTTACCAGTACATGCACTTCCGGTTTCGAAAGCATAAAGCTAATAGAAATATTGACCTGGAACAGTTGTATACAGACACTGCACTTCCTTTTACCTTTCAAAATAAAACAAAATGAAACGCATCGACTCCATTGTACATTACAAATGTTTTTTAAACTCACATCCAGGTACTTTTAAATGCTTTAAACATATTGCACTACAAATGAAATAGTATTTTAACATATTTGTGCAACATTTAACATATTTATACTTTTTAACCATTTCAACTGTAAATGACACCATGAACTTCTATTTATTTTTTTGTAATATATTCACATTTTTGTCCGGGTTACAGGTTGTTCAGAAGGACCAATAAAGGCTCCAGTTTCAAAGAACTGGAACTTTCTGTCAGTGATTTAATGCTTCAGGCTTTACAGGGTTAAGAAGGAATTAAAATGTGTTGTAGAAATCCACTCGGTTTTTGCCAAGATGAATATAAAAATAATTTTGCAGCACCTGGAGGGTTCAAATTCAAACTTTATGAACTGTTATTGTTCCCAAATACACAAATAAATGTACTAAGGACTAATAAAAGTGGGTTTAGCAAAATATGACCCCTTTCATGCACAGTGGTCACTCCAGTGGACAGTTCTTCTCCAGCTGTTCTTTTGTATATTCATGGGTTTTGTTGTTGTACTTGTATATCAGCTGACACAGTGGACGCTTATGGATCCAAACACAGTACTGTCCACTCAGAGAGAGAACTTTAATTGATTGCCATTCCAACATTTATTTCAACATAAAGTAGCTCCTTGTTTTGGATAATCCCTTATGGTCCAACTAAAGCAAAAATTTATTTAAAAGTAAAACTGTGAGTCATTTAGCAACACGAATCTGTCAGATTGTCTGTAAAATGTCCCATCAGACAGATTTGGAACACTGTGTTTTGACCCTTTCAATGCACACTGTAACTCAAAAAGCTGTTTTGTTTTTTATTGTATATTATCAGAGTGAGTAATAATTAGCATTATAGTATGTTAAAAATGTGAGAAAACATCCGATTAGCAGCATTAAAAATTTATTTCATAGTTTCAGTCAGTAAATGCATGTTTCTTTGCTTCTAAAATTAAACGCATGGTGTCCAGCCGAGTGCACATTTTTAGAACTCCATGAAAAATAGGTTCATAAAAAAACCCTCAAACTTATTGTTTTTATTCATGCATAAAGGGGAATAAAAACACTTGAATAAGGTTGTCATAATTCGTGCATGAAAGGGTTAAAGTCTCCAACTGATGTAACACCGAATAGATAAAACAAAGGATTTGAAGGTAAAATCTGCAAATTAAGTATGTAGCTGTTGTTTATAGTGCGTATTACTACTGAAGGCGAGTTCCAGCCCCTCCTACAGCTTGTAGTCATTCTGCATGGCTTGCGTGTGTGTTTGCGGTTATGCGTAAATAAAAAAAAAGCTTTGGAAAGTGCACTATCGTATGCATGAGTGTGCGCCTTGGAATAAATGCAATCACCCTGCACACACAAGGTTCTGAATGATGCTAAGCCACGTCACGGCCTATAGAGGACATGCATAGGCTCGAATCAATGTTGCATGAATACATAACCGCTATGAGAGTGAGTTAAGGGCTAGAATAATGCAACCGCAACCTGTAAAAGAAAGATGCCCATAACAACCAACACAGAAGCATGTGTGTGTTCTGAATGGACAAGTGTGTGTTTTATGGTGATGAGCTGTCTGAGTGTGTTTTGTAGACAGCGCCTCGGTGTTTATGCAGTGCTGATAGTCTCCAGGAAAACAGAGGGTGGGTGCAGGGGTGGAGGTGGATGAGGAAGGGGTAGGGGTAGGGGGGGGGGGCTGCTTGATATTTACACACAGCAGCCATACCGTCTGGCAATGATGATGGCTCCCTCATGGCCCCAAAAGACAGCAATAAACCCAGAGAAGGCACGAGCCACAAGTACAGCGGGATATATGGAGTGCTGCAGGAGAAGTCAGAACACGGCGGCCTTTATGAGATCCAGGGATGGGGGAGAGCGGGGGGGAAGTTAGACGAATGATTGCGGTGCTGAAGTGAAACAAGAGAGACGTTGAGGAGTCTGAGCAGGTCATTCAGCTTTAACCCTTTCATGCATAGGTCACTACAGTGGACAGTTCTTCTCCAGCTGTTCTCTTGTATATTCATGGGTTTTGATGTTTTAGTTCCATATCAGCCAACACAGTGGACACTTACGCACCATCCCATACACTGACATTCAGACCATTACTGTAACTTTTCTGTTCTTGATAAACCTTATCTGCACTAACATGTTTAAGTGTAAATCAATTGTTATTTGTTAGACAAGAAGTTTTTTTTGCATATTATCTCCATGAAGTGAGTAATTACTAGCATTAGAATATGTTAAAATGTGAGAAGACATCAGATTAGCAGCATTAAAAATGTTTTTATTTCATTGTTTTCATATCACTTTCTGATATTGGGTTTTAAACATATGTTTCTTTACTTCAAAAATTAAATGCGTGGATATTTTTGTAACTCCATAGGAAAAAAAAAACTCGATTGCATTGTTTTTTTCATGCCTAAGTTGGAATAAAAACACTGAAGAAAAAAATCTTGACTAAGGTTCTCACAATTCATGCATGAAAGGGTTAATTTGATGATCTCTACCTTCAGATCCTCTGTTTTATCTACTCGCTGTTATATCAGTTGGACACTTTAATGCTGATTTAAAATACATACTCTGAATACTGTTGTTGATTGATAAAAAAGAAAAAAAAAATCATTACTGTAAAGTGGAAAAACATTAACCCACCAACCATAACAGAATGGAAAAGAAAGGTAAAGTAAGGGTATATTATGGAAGAAATGAGAACATACCTGTTCCTTCAAAGGTGGAACCCTGTAAAACTGGACTTGAATTTAGAACTTTTAGGGTGTTGAACTAATTCTATAATTAAAGGAAACTGACCCTGCCACAAGGATAATGGGTGTTTTTATTTTTAATCATATACATTCTTTACCGAACCTAGGAGGTTATGTTTTCACCAGGGTTTGTTTGTTTGTTTGTTTGTTTGTTTGTCTGTTAGCAACATAACTCAAAAAGTTATAATAATAATAATAATAATAATAATAATAATAATAATAATAATAATAATAATAATAATAATAATAATACATCGGTTTTATATAGCGCTTTCCTAAGTACTCAAAGACGCTTTACAATAATACAATAATATTACGGACAGATTTGGATGAAATTTTCAGGAAATGCTGATACTGGCACACGGAACAAAGGGGGGACTGATCTGCCTTGGTGGAGGTCAGCGCTCTCCGAGTGATTTTCTAGTTTAAAATGTTGAGGTTGTGCAACAAGACCTTTGTATATTTCTTGTCTTTTTTCCCTTTTCTCTTTTAATCCTATATTATGAAAGGGAAGTAGATTCTGTGTGTGTGTCTCGGGACTCATACAAAATCTGTAAAGAGTTGACTGCTGCAGTTTGTCACATCTATGCATTTTGGGTCTAGGAACTGACTAGCAAAAATGACACGTTGATAGGACTTGATTTTGGTAGATATTAGTCATTTTGGAATACAATAGCCTTACAATCACGTTGCTATGCCCAGAAGGCTTTGTTGGTGGCTACTGGACAAATGCAGTACAGCAGGCACGAATACACAACAGCATAAAAACTACCACATCTACAACCCGTTGTATAAGATTATGCAATAATCTTAGATAGATATAAAATAAAATAATGGAAAATTCACCTGAAATACAGAAAAACTTAAGTAATGAGCCTCTTTTAAAAAGGAGAGTTCAAATAAGTCTTAAAATGAGAGAAACAACAGTAAAAATGTTGACATAAAATACTGTAAATACTCAGTAAACTGTAAATACTTAACATTTGTACTTAAGGTGATGTTCATGTATTATTATGGAGTTTCTACTCATCAGGAATCACATACTGACTGTGCTTTACATAAATATTTGGGTGTGATGACACCCTGTTCATCCCACACTTTAGTTATTTTTCTCTGTGCATGAAATAAGATTTAATAAAAATAAGTCAACATACAATCTGACGAAGTGTAGGTGTGTGTTTGTGTGCATCATCCCATGACCCGAGTCTGTCTGGAAGGTGCAATAACATGACATTTGATGCAATAATTCAACACATTTCACATCAATGCTTTGAGTTGTAAAGGCTGCGCTAACACCACTGTCGTCTTTTCAAGAGTATTTCTTATTTTAGTCTGATTCCGACCTCGAAATGATCCTCGCATTTACACTTTAGTCACCCAAAGTTTCCAAAGACACTGATTTAGTCCGGCTAAATTTTACAAAATGTGCATGAAGAGGCTAATTCTATTTTCTGTTTCCTGTAACGGTGCAGCCGCACAAAAACACAGCATGCTAAATCTGAATACTTTACTTAATTTCAACCCTTTAAGGCATCACTGGGATGCACAGATTTAGAATATATACACATGATGGTAGTTAAGACTGTGGAGAATGTGTTATCTAGCTTATAGCCTAAAGGGGAAACTAAAGTGAATATTTAGAAACAGTACATTTAAGTGGGTGAACTGAGGTAAATGAACTTATTCTGCCCTTTAATTTTAACTGAAGTGGATTCCACTGGTCTACAAGGCAAATGCTTCCAGAATAAAAATAGTTAAACTTGACCAAATTTGAGTCACTAATAAAGACAAATTAAGTCAAAAGTGCTTGTTGGTTGTAGTGGCCCATGGACGAGGCGTCACAGATGGACAGCTAAGACAAGTTTAAGACAAATATTACACATAACTGGAAAGGTCTAAATGCCACCTTAACCCAATAATGCCAAACTTATCATATTTGATTCAAGTGTTTTGTAGCCCTCTACATGATCAGTGTGACTTTTTTTCTTGAAAAACCTGATGTATACAATTAGATACATGCAATACACAGATAATCCACCAGGGGGGAGGAATTCATTCACCAGGGGCCTTTCCAGTGACACTACAAGACTGTCATTAACGAGGAAGGAGGAAGAAATTTGACAATTTTGAAACAGAATTACCAATTTGTTAGAAATGTTTGTGTTATATTATGTTTTTGTTTGTTCAAAAATAATAATATTTGAGCATTGAGACCTGATGTATCAAATATGGTACAAAAATGAGACTCACACATGGAAATTGATATTTGAAAAAAAAAAAAAAAAGAAAGGTTTTGGTTGTTCAGAAGGACCAATAAAGGCTCCAGTTTCTGAAGAACTGGAATTTTCTGTCAATGATTTAACAGTTCAGGCTTTACAGGGTTAAACATACTCAAAGGGCAAAATTTAGTTTCAAATATTTTTAAATGAAAAATATAAAAAATGACTGCGTCACGGATGGGCAAAAAAATTAACGTCTATTTATTGCAAGAATTAGAAAGTTCTCCAAAGTGAAGTTCCTCTGACATTTTCATCCTCAAATGTATTCAGTGTAAACTTTAAACCCTCTATTTTACAACCTAATAATTGGTTACAGGAAAAAAAATACTTGATCATACCTAAATTGAAAGAGTGTTGAAAAATGGCAGCGTCACAGATGGACAACAAAAGGAAATATGAAATTAACATTTTTTATTTCAATTATCAATATCATACACTTTTTTTTTTTTTTTTTTTTTTTTACAATATTTACAACATACAAATAATATTAACATTATATTCACATGTATTTTGCTTAGATCTATGCATTTATCAATTTTAAACACTGTGTTTAGAATACAACATAAATGAAATTATATTCAAATATCACTGTATTTAGAATAAATTTAATTTCTTTATGAGAGTTTATAAAATGAACCCAGAATGACGACAACATTTCAAAACACATTTCCTAAAAATATAAGTAACTGCCTATCCAAAAATATAAGTTTGGTGTAGGTTATTGTAATTTATTTATTTTTTGACCAGATGTTAACCTCCCCTCAGGACTCTTCTACTACAGCTGCATATGTTTGTGATGGATGCAGAATGTGGTTTATCGTAGTCCTGTTGAAATATTCAAGGCCTGCATAAAGACATGGTCTGAATGGACGACATGTTGCTTTAAAACCTGTATATACCTTTCACGTTAATGGTGTCTTTCCAGTTCTGTAGGCACAAGTGGCAAACATCTGAGAGGAAAACAATATTGAAGGTGGAGCGACACACACCTGCAGTGTCTGATTTCATCGTTTGGTGCCGATGTTGTTCAAGACCATCAAAAGATGACAAACTGTATTTTACACCAATTATTTACATGTATCGATAGGATAACCAGATCAGTATGTGTTAAACAGTTTATATCAGTAGATGCTTTAGGTCTTCAGTGGCTGTTTGGGTCTTTATGGGTTAAGAATTTATTTATAAGTCTCAAAAATCATTGAGACCTTTACAGAAAAATTAAGAAAGTTGATTAAAAATACTCAAACAGTGAGGATAGCTGTACGATGGATTATTGTTTTGAAGCATCTGAAGGGTTTACTGTTTATTTTCTTCATCACTTGGTCTTTTTTTGTTCAGTTTTCCCCTTATTCACTTCATTTTCTTGCTTCTTTTGTTCATTTTTGTTTAAAAATAATTAGCATCTCCATTCACTGTCATTGATCCAACTCCATGGGTTTTGCTGGTGAATCAATGTTGTAGAAGATGACGGTGTTTCCATGGTAACTACGGAGCCTCTGAACACCCAAATGGGTCATATCTGATGACCATGAAAAGGTGAATAACTGTATTTTACACCAATTATGTACATGTATTGACAGGAGTAGTGGATCAACAGTTTAGATCAGTAGATGGTTTTGGTCCCCAGTGGCTGTTTGGGTCTTTATGGGTTAAAGTATGTAAGATTTAGCACATATTGAGCCGGATCTACTAAGATCCCAATTCGTGTGTACTAATTTGCGTGCGCAATCTAGAATTTTGCGTGTGGGGTTGAACCGCGTTTTGTGGGTGATTTACTAACATTGCCTGTGCAAATGACAACAGGTGCAAAGTTTTGGAGACCGCCCTATTTAAATGAGGATTTTGTGTGTGCTACTGGTTGTTGTCATGGAGACAGTATGCTGGAAAAACTGTGTCAATTATTTTTTCCAAAAATGTTCACACAAGGGTGAAAAATTCATTCTTGCAAGTGTTCCGTGCTCGAGTACCGTACCCGAGTCCAGTTGAGAAGGTAGTCCTGGGTCCGGACTGCCCGTACTCCAGTGCAGTACATTACCATGTGAATGCGATCCGTGCCCAAGTCTGGAAGTGACCTAATTACCACTCTGACAACTAGGGATGGGAATCGAGAACCAGTTCTTTTTGAGAACCAGATCCCAGTAGCTCAATTCCTTGGAATCGTTTGCCTGCTTAACGATTCTGCTTATCGATTCCGCCTTCGTTGCGCATGCGCAATGATATCACGCGTACACTGCATTGTTTTAGTCAGAACGTAGCCAACATGATGTTGAGGCAGGAACGGTCTAAAAAGACGACACCAGGTCCACTGGAACACTGTCAAAGCTTCCATTTGTTCAAAAGGGTGGAATCCCTCCAATATCCTCAAACATTTGCCCACAGCAAGTGATTCATTTACAGCACAGGTGTCAAACTCCGGTCCTCGAGGGCCGGTATCCTGCATGTTTTAGATATTTCCCTCTTCCAGCACACCTGGTTCTATTAATGATCAGCTCATCATCATACTCTGCAGAAGCCTGATAATGATGTAATGGCTTCCAGGTGTGATGGAAGAGGGAAACATCTAAAACATGCAGGATATCGGCCCTCGAGGATCTGAGTTTGACACCCCTGATTTACAGGAATGTCACGTATTTGATTCACTTCTTAGCGGCGCTTGTGAATGTAGCGGCAGAGTGAACACCAGGCCCAGTTCTGGTTCTGGTGCGGGCAACGAACGTCGTACCCCCTCAAATACAAGTTTCTGAAGGTAGGGGAGAGGAAGTGAGGTGCACAACAACAGGAGACGAGCTGAGTCAAACCTGTTCCATGTAGAGGAAATGCGGCAATAGAGGAATTAGTAAAGCGCCTTAAGTTTCACTTTCACTGCACGCCGCTGCCCCCCCCGAACCGAGCCCGGTGTCATCTGTTATTATTATTTGTACATACTGTATATGGCATATTTTCTGTGCAGTGATGGAAATATAAAAGACAGTTAATGCAAACACACCTGTTTGTACTCTTTTATTCCCTCACCCAATGAGAATCGATAAGAGAATCAATAAGGAATCGGATCAATAAGCAAAATCAATAATGGAATTGGAATTGTTAAATTCTTATCGATTCCCATCCCTACTGACAGCGGAAGTGGGTTAATCGCCACAAGACCATAAACAGCGCTCCAGTTGTCTCCTGAAAAAGCCTCAGATCCATGTGGCACAGGTTCACCTTATCAACTGAACCATTTGGTGATATATCAGGGACAATGAAGGTCGCTCTGCTTCTCTTTGCCTCAAACAGGCTAACAGATAGAAAAGGGTTTGTCTTCTTCTGACTTCCACGTTTGTAGGATAGCGACAGAATTCCCTCCACACCGCCACCTACTGTTTCAGCCCTGTAACACCCACTCATACTCGGGCACAGGCCACGGTACGCACGCGTGAGCGCAACATCTGCAGGAAAGGTGTGAACGTATCGAAGCACGGTATGGACTCGAGTACACGGTGTGAAAACGCCCTAAGAAATTGTAGAGCAGAGTTCTTTAAAGCCAAATAGCTTCTGCAAACCTGAGATTTCCACACAGCGGTGCCTTTCCCTCCTGTCCGTGGGAAGCTGGAGGAGATTCCCTCCCCTGTGGATTGTACAGGAGGATGGAAGCTCATGCTGATCCACTCCAGTTTGGCAGCGGAGGAGATGATGGAAACCACTCTATATGTTAAGCCGCTGTCTGTTATATTTCATTTTCCTGCTCTCTTCCAGCTGCATTAGCTCATCATGAAGAGGGATTTTCTGGAAGCATAAACATTGTGTTAGAGGATCCTCTGAGCTGAAAGGAGTTGTGCAGAAAGGCAGGATGACAGTCTGTGACGCATTCTGCATGATGTGTCAATTATCTACAAGAAGAGGATCATGCTCCTGAAAGTGATGCTACATACGAACACAAGTGACATTTTAGCTGAAATGGAAATCGACGTATTAACCCTTTAGAGGACACTCATAGAAACACTCTGAAATTCAAAATTTCAACCTTCGTGTGTTATTGGAGGATAGTGAGACTGTACTACTTTTGTGAAATGTTTAAATCGTTTTTTATTATGTAGAAAATCAAGGTCAGTGAAATTACCATATTTGGTTCCTTCCTTGTAAATGGCCCAAAAAAAATCCAAGAAGTATATAAAATAAAAAAAAATACAAGAAAAACACATATAAGGTGAAAGGACCATGTATTTTAGAACATTACTCTTTGGTTCATTTATTTGATTGATTGACTGAAACCTTTATTTTGAACATGTAGATAGTGAAATCAAAACAAAATTAACCAACAAAATATCAGTGATGACACATAAAAGGTTGATAAGTAAACAAAAGAAAAAAATGAAATAAATGAAATTAAACATGTAGTAGTAAAAGCGTATATACTCCTACAACCTGTTTTAATTTTTTCTTAATTTGTTACATTTATAACTACAGTTGCAGGAAAACTGATAAGACCAACCCTTGTTTTCTTCAGTTTCTTGTTCATTTTAATGCCTGGTACAACTAAAGGTCCATTTGTTTGGACAAATATAATGATAACAACAAAAATAGTTCATAGTAGTTTCATTTCAGAGCTGATATCTATCCATTTTCCATGTTTTCTTGATAATAACCAAAATCACTTCAGTTCTTCCATCAATATCTATGACATTGTACTGACAAAAACAGTGCTTTTAGACATTCCATGTTTTCTTTTCTGTCTGTTTTAGTCACATGACACACACAGGAGTTAGGACTGGATTGCATAACTGTTGTTTTTGATGACTTTTGATGGTCTAATAATTTTTTCTGTGACTGTGGGTATGTCACAACATTTGAAAATATGTCCAAATTTTGAGCCGATTACCTCAAATGCTCTGTTGTTGGTTGAACAGGACAGAGCAGCACAGCCAAAAACCTGGAGGGGGCGGGGCCTGAAGTGGCTCATTTGCATTTAAAGGGCCAGCGCTCCAAACCACCTTTCTGATGTCATTACTCAGAAATAGGGTTGAAGATGGACCTGTGGAGTTGAATGAATGAAGAATTCAGACCCAAGCAGAGCATTTACAGTTTATAGAGACCACAGGGAAATGCTGGAAAATGAAGAATTCCATTTAAAAAAGCACAATATGACCCCTTTAAGACTTATTATTCCTGACATAAGTACCATTACTTCATGGTACCTAACAAAGCAGGTACAGTCACTGTTCATGCAGAGGTGGACCTTACAGACCCTGGAGACCACATTGGACCTGAGAGTTATTATATCAAAAACAGAGAAATCTTCAGGAAAAAGTTACTTTTTCAGGCAAATCCGTCATTAATTGCACATAAACCCAGTGTGTCCATCCAGTCACTGATCCAACTCCATGGGTTTTACTGGTGAATTAATGTTGTAGAAGATGATGTCCTTTGATGTCTTTTGTTTCTGAAAAGAAAATCTAATTACCAAAAGATACACTGACTCGAATGCCTCGGCCACAAAGATTCTTACAAACGATGGGTTTATATAAATTTTCCAGTTCTTATGAAATCTGGAGTTTGTAGACATTCATGGAGGGAGCATGTCTATGATGTCCAGATTTTGTACAAATCCATCATTCATAAGAATATAAGGTAGTAACTTTCTTTTTTGGTTTTACAAAGAGAAAACGAAAATCAATCTGTTTTTTAAAATTTGGTTAATCTCTTTTGACACTGAAAAAGAAAAATGCCTTAAAATTAAATTTTAATTTGTCTATTTTAAAATGAAAATCAATTAAGCACTAATTTTTCTTTTGTTTCTGAAAAGAAAATCCAATTACCAAAAGATACACTGACTCTAATGCCTCAGACACAAAGATTCTTACAAACAATGGGCTTGTACGAATCTTTCAGTTCGTACAAAATCTGGAGTTCGTAGACATTTGTGGCAGGAGCATGTGTACAATGTCCAGATTTTGTACAAACCCATCGTTCGTAAGAATATCAGGTAGTAACTTTCTTTTTTGGTTTTACAAAGAGAAAACGAAAATCAATCTGTTTTTTAAAATTTGGTTTATTCCTTTTGATACTGAAAAAAAAAAAAAAAAATCGCCTTGAAATTGAATTTTAATTTGTCTATTTTAAAATGAAAATCAATTAACCACTAGTTTTTCTTTTGTTTCCAAAAAGAAAATACAATTACCAAAAGATACACTGACTCTAATGCCTTGGCCACAAAGATTCTTACGAATGATGGGTTTCTACAAATCTTTCAGTTCGTACAAAATCTGGAGTTCGTAGACATTTGTGGAAGGAGCATGTCTACGATGTCCAGATTTTGTACAAACCCATCGTTCGTAAGAATATCAGGTAGTAACTTTCTTTTTTGGTTTTACAAAGAGAAAACAAAAATCAGTCTGTTTTTTAAAATTTGGTTTATCTGTTTTGACACTGAAAAAAAAAAACAAAAAAAACGCCTTGAAATTCAATTTTAATTTGTCTATTTTAAAATGAAAATCAATCAACCGCTAGTTTTCCTTTTGTTTCCGAAAAGAAAATCCAATTACCAGAAGATACACTGACTCTAATGCCTCGGCCACAAAGATTCTTACAAACGACAGGTTTGTTTGAATCTTCCAGTTCATACAAAATCTGGAGTTCGTAGACAATTGTGGAGGGAGCATGTCTATGATGTCCAGATTTTGTACAAACCCATCGTTCATAAGAATATCCGGTAGTAACTTTCTTTTTTGGTTTTAGAAAGAGAAAACAAAAATCAATCTGTTTTTTTGAAAATTTGGTTTATCTGTTTTGACACTGAAAAAAAAACAAAAAAAAAAATGCCTTGAAATTCAATTTTAATTTTTTCTATTTTAAAATGAAAATCAATTAACCACTAGTTTTTCTTTTGTTTCCAAAAAGAAAATCCAATTACTCAAAGACACATTGACCGTCCACCTATACGTTCCTCTTTATTATGCATGCAGACCTGTTTCCTGCTGCCTGGCTGTGGGATGATGGAGATACAGGAAGAACAGCTTCTATTTTCAGGTCTTTGAGTTGAGCACACTCTTTGCTTTGCCTCTCTCCCTCCTAACCTCAACTGGCAATCGTGCCATTTGCAATGTGCCCATTCCCCAGTGTCCCCTGAAGCACCTCCAGATGTATTCAGCTCCCATTTGTCATTCCTGGGAATGTGGTGGCGTCAGCAGTTATGTCCCAACCTCCACCGATGGCACCACACCACCACTATGAGGAGTTGCAGCCCAGCCCGAGGTCACCCTACTCCCTTATTACAGTTTTATATCTTTGCTGTGATGGATAATGATGATGTTGTTGCCCTATTTAGACTGCAGTGGCAACCACGCTTACGCATCATATGCTCATTCAGTTGCATTTTATTTAGCTACAGCGATGCGTTTAATGCCAGAGTTCAGCACGTGGAATTTCACGTATGTACAAAAAAAAAAAAAAAACAAACCACTTGATCTGTGTTCTATCAGTGCACAGATAATTTCCAGAGCAGACAGGTAGAGTGGAAATGTGCATTTTAATGTTTTAGCCACTGAGCATGTGTGTCTGAGTGTGATTTTTATGTGGCGTTGCATCTGTTTACAGCACTGAGTCTATTATCCACCGCCTAAATCCACATCTACAACACAGTCCTGTGTATTTTGAGGATAATGTGTTCCCTATAAATAAACCCCCAACATAAATAACCTAATAATTACCATAGGTTTAATTATGTTTTAACACCAGCTCTGTGGCTTCAAGGTTCCAACTTCCTATTGTTATTTTATACCTGTGATGCTGCATTTGCTATAATAAATACACTATGTATTTCATTTACTTTGTTTTATGTAATGTGCAAATTAAGTAGGATGAGAACAATTTTTGCAAGTTAGCAGAATGAGTGGATTAGAATGAAAAGGTGCTTTTTCAAACACCTCCACTATAAAAAAAAAAAAAAAAAAAAAATCAGAGAAAACAAAAAAGTAACTGAAACTAATGATAATATTACAAAAGAAAAACACTGCAGCATCATATACTGAAAAGTTATGGTAAAATACAATACAAGTAAAAATATGAGACTATAAATGAATTCATGTTGTTTTTGGACATTTATCAATAAGGAAATGTAGATTTTGATTGACGGGGAGATGTGTTATTCTAAGAGATCAACGGCGATATTTTCATGTATATTCATTAATTGTTTATTGATGAAAGGCTTTGTGAATATCTGAAGAAAACTTGGAGAATTTTTGAGTTAAATGACCATATTATACATGCAGACAGACGTCCAGTAAATATTCACATTAAAAACTGCTCTGTTGTTGTTTTTTCTTTCCACTATGTCTGGTTAACTGTATCACTAATAAATAAGATAAAATAAAATAAAATAAAACAAAACCTGTTCTGAGTTTGCATATATTCTGAAATAAGAAGCAAATGAATCACATCAGTTCCTTTTATAATAGGAAACTCTAACGCAACAGGTAAAAGTAGCCCAGACAGTTTTATATATGTATGTAAACAGCTGAAATCCTCACTGACAATAAGAATCTTACAACAAATCAAGACACAGCAACTTTTAGATGTTACAAATAATGCTTACACACAATAAAAGCAGTTCTAGATGAATAACGGACAGTTTCAACGAGGATTTCAGAGCAAATATAGAAAATATTTGCATTGCATTGCATTTCCTGAAAATTTCATGAAAATCCCTCCATAACTTTTTCAGTTATCTTGCTAACAGACACACAAACACGCACGGGAGGCAGATCTGTCTTGGCGGAGGTCTGCGGTCTCCAAGTGCTTTTCTTGTTTATTTACTTTTATTTGATTTTAATTTTTTTTAATGTATTTATTAATTTTTGTTGTGGTTTTATTCTTCTCTACAACACTTTGGTCCACTGTGGTTGTTTTAAAGTGCTTTATAAACAAGTGTTCAGAGAACGCAAACCTCCGCCAAGCACCCCGAACGGTGTGCATGTGTGGATCAACTATTTCTTTTTAAATTAAACAGTTTCATGGTTGTTCGATACAACAGAAAAAGTTGAAGCTTGGTACCAGTCATGTGTATGTCAACTTATATTAAACTCCAATCAATATTTGTTGAGTTATAATGAAAAATGTGTCATGAATGGGATTTTCAGTGTTAAATGTAAATGTCCACAGAGTCCACATTCCACAGTGGATGTGAACAATTTCGTGCCAGATACAAGATATTGTTCTAAGCTACGGGTGGATCAAATTGGATCAAATTGGCTAATCGGAGTCGTTTTGAATTTTTTATGAATTTTGGAAAATTGCTCAATGATAAGAGATAGGAAAATATGAGATTTTGTGACCTTGCTGTGACCTTGAACTTTGTCCTACTTGGACCAAAATTTAATGGGTTGGTCCCAGGGCCTAGGCCTATCTGTGGGGAAGATTTGGTAAAGATGGTTGGAATAGTTTTCCCATAAAGTTGCTAACAAACAAACAAACAAACAAACAAACAAACAAACAAACAAACAAACACACAAAGCAAAGTGATCACAATACCTCCTGGTGGAGGTAATAAAATTGGATTGGATTGGATTTTGATGAAATTTTCAGGAAATGTTGATACTGGCACAAGGAACAAATGATTACATTTTGGTCGTGATCGGGGGTCTACGCTCTCCGAATGCTTTTCTAGTTATATTATTACACTGGTCAACCACAAATTTATTGTTTAAGTTTTTTGAGCTGATTTAGGATCATTTTGGTGTGCTGAATCCAAAAATCACATTAATTTTGCTCAATCAGGTCAACTTTCTGAACTATGCTACATATTGGCTTTTTAACATTTTTGCTTACATTTATGGGCATTTTCACATCATATGATACAAAATTCTTTCATATTTCTTGCAATAAATGAGTTCTGAAGATTTTACTTTTGCCAATTTATGATTAATGTTTTTTTTAATATTACAGGTGAATGAAATGGCTTCGACTAGAAGATCTTGCAAAATAAGCCTGACGTATTCTGCTACATCTGCGGTGAATACACCATTGTACCTAACAGGAATCAAGTCACAAGTTTCATAAAGTGTGCTTACCAATCTTATTTTGGCATTAATTATTATATTTTGTGAGAAGACCAAATTTTTCAAAGTCAAATTAGCAAAAAAACCTGACCTGATTGAGATAAACAGATGTCATTTGTGGATTTAGCGGTGCAAAATGGTCCTAATTCAGTTGAAAAAACCTAGACAACTTGCAAAAAACATTTTTTTGTAACCCAGTGTTATTTCACTGGTCCAGCCCACTTCAGATCAAATCTGGCCCCTGAACTAAAATGAGTGTGACACCCTTGCTCTAACTGTAAAAAAAATCCATACTTATACAGAATCATGAAACAATATTTGCCCGATTAGCATAAATGCTGCAGCATACATGATGAGGGATCACAGCAGCTGGTGGGAAAAGATGTTTAGGCCTGCAGTAACTTGTTGAGCAGCCAACAACAAGCCTCATTTGACACAAAGCTGACAGCTCGGCTCCCATCCCTCATAGGTACAGCATTCACCTACGGAAACACAAAGGCCCAGCGGCGGCGCCAACAGACGACGATCTAATAAATTAAACTCAATTAATTACCATGTTTAGCATAATTCTGGAGTTTAACAAAGGTCTTTGTGGTAGATGTATATGTTACAACAATTAGTCATTTTGATGAGCAGGGATTATAAATGAGGCAATTAACACACTGTCAGATCGGAGGGGGAAAAGCCTCGCCGCTCAGTCTACGCCTGCTATTTTTTGCACGTAAACCCCAGTCTTGGGAAGCGGAGGGATCAGTGGTGGCGTCGGGCTGTCAGACGGCGAGGGCCAGGGAGGAGGGGGGGGTCACCTGGGCGGACAGTCGACCCCGTCACAAGTGGACATCCTCAAAGCGTGTCCTTCCATCCTCAGGTTAACAGCTTTAACTCAGCATCGGCAACACACTCGGGATGTTAAACGCCTGGTTCGGAGACAGATGCACACGAAACACGCAGACAGAGATATACACACATACACCCGAGGCTGGCAGCGAGTTGAGTCCCCAGGCGAGAGCCGGGGCTGCAGAGAAGGGGAACACATTAGCCTAATAAGGGCCATCTGGTGGCCATTCATTAACTTGACCATCCTTGAAGTCCCCGACCCAAAATGTCATTTTTCACTTTGGAGAGGAATCCGTTAGATGACAAGATGAACTTGAGCCAAATTAGCAAAAGATGGAAAATGTGTGCAACACAGAAAGACAGAGTAGAAGAAGAAGAAGAAAAAAATAAAAAAAATAAAAAATAATAATAATACTAATAATAACAATAAGAAGAAGAAGAAGAAGAAGAAGAAGAAGTGGGGGAATCAGAGAATGAGAATGACAGTCAGGTTTAAGGCCAGAAACAGAAGTTAATGAAGACATTCGATGATACCGTACGCTAATCTGACACATAAACGACAGTGAAATGAAAAAAAAAAAGATTTTTGCCTCATTAGCTGGATCTTCATATCATTATACATACCTGTTTAGCGCTTACACATAATGAACCAACAAAAAATTAAGATTAAATTCTTTAAATTCAACAAAATAGAGGCAAGTAAAGGTGGATTTGGCCACATTTATCCCATTATAGGTCATTCATTGAAATAGCCTGAAATTCAAAAGTTCATCCTCCATAGTATGTTACTGGAGGACAGAATAAGACTTTATTACGTCTGTGAGACTGAAAACAAAAGTTGCCATGTAGAAAATCAAGGTCAGTGAAATTACCATTATTGGTTCCTGACCCATAACTGGCCAAAAATAAATAAACAAATAAATAAAAAATAAAATCCAAGAAGTATATATATATATATATATATATATATATATATATATATATATATATATATATATATATAAATACAATACAAACACACTGGGGCACCGCTAGCAATTGTGGGCCCCATGAAAGCTAAACATTGTGGGCCCTTTATAAAATTCAGTATCTTGACGATTTGTCAGAGTGGGGGGGTGGGTATGTACGTGGGGTCGGGGCAGCAGTTATATACTTGGGGGTGCGGTCCATAACTAATGTAACTAACACTGGTGTGAAGCAGAAGTGAGAGTTAACATGATTTCGACATCCGACTTCCAGCTTCTATGCCTCTGTTCTACAGCAGATCTTACACAAAATTTTCACTCCTTCTAACGTGTACCCACTGGACCCCCTCCATGGCTCTAATGGCCCCCCAGAAATACTGGGCCCCATGAATTTGTCATGTTTACCCCCCCTTTACGGTGCCCCAGCATACACACATAAGGTGACAAGAACATCGCTTTTAGAACATTAGACCAACATCAGTGCTGATCCAGACCCTGGTCCACATCCACATGATCCCTTTGAACATCATTCCTTACATTAGTACCATTACTTCATGGTACCGAACAAAGCAGGTCCACTCACTGTTCATGCAGAGGTGGACCTTACAGACCCTGGAGACCACATTGGACCTGACATTGTTGACTCTCTGTAACTGTTGCTGTCACTGTCTTGTAATGTGTGGAAACGACCAAAAATAGTCACTTGCCCGATAAAGGGTTAACCCTTTTACCACAACTTCCAGATGAATATAACTCACCATTTATGATGGTCGTACCTTCTGTATTTTCCTTTATTTAATCCACTGACCATGGAGAATGTTTGTAAAAGCTCAAAGGCTGTTATTTCCTCTCTAAGAATAATGAAGAAAAAGTGGCTTTTTCCGCAAAACATATCATTAACTGAGTGTTTACAACCACAAATTTGATGGTTTTTACTGGTGAATGTTGGGGGTCAATGTAGTTGAAGATGACAGTGTTTCCATGGTAACTACAGAGCCTCTGAACAACAAATACAGGGGTGTCAAACATGTGGCCTGGATGGCAAATGGAGCACGCCAAAGGTTCCAATGCGGCCCGTGGGTTGAATTTGTGAAATGCAAAAATTACACAGGATAGTCACAAAAATTTTTGTTCAGGTTCCACATAAAGACTGGGAAAAATATTATTATTATAATAACCTATAAAAACTCACAAATCCAATTTTTTTTCTTTTTGTAAATATAAATATTTTCATGTAATTTTCCTCTATTTACACTAAAACAAAGTATTGTTTCACAAAAAACTTAAATATCCTGAACAAATCTGAAAAACCTGAAAAGTCTTAAGAGAAGTTAGTGTAATTTTAACAATATTCTGCCTGTTATCAACTGTTTTGTGTATTTGCAGATCCACTGTGATCTGTAAGTTGTAAATGCACATGTCTAAATGATAAACTGAGGCAGAATATTGTTAAAATTGCGCTTATGTTTCTTAAGAATTTATGTCAAATCATGTTATTCACATTGTTTGAAAGGACAGTTTGTAGATATAAACTTTTTCATCATGTAAGGAAAGTTTGGAGTTGACATTGGTCATACAGTCACGGAAAAAATTATTAGACCATCAAGAGTCATCAAAAACAATGGTTATTCAATCCAGTTCTAACTCCTGTGTGTATCATGTGACTAAAACAGACAGAAAAGAAAACATGGAATGCCTAAAAGCACTGTTTTTGTCAGTACAATGCCATAGATATTGATGTAAGAACTGAAGTGGTTTTTGTTATTATCAAGAAAACATGGAAAATGAATAGATATCAGCTCTGAAATTAAACTACTATGAACTATTTTTGCTGATGTCATTATATTTGTCCAAACAAATGTACCTTTAGTTGTACCAGGCATTAAAATGAACATAAAATTGAAGAAAACAAGGGGTGGGCTACTAATTTTTTCTATGACTGTATGGAATTATGTTTTTATTTTACTGGCCCACTTCAGACCAAATTTGGCTGAATTTGGCCCCTGAACTAAAATGAGTTTGACACCAATGTCCAAATGGGTCATATCTGATGATCATGAAAAGACAACAAACTGCATTTTACACCAATTATTTACATGGACTGATAGAGTTAGTGTATTAACAGGTACACTGTAAAAAAAAAAAATCTGTAATTTAACAGAATTTTCACTGTTTATTTTACTGATTTTTCCTGCATTTTTCAGATACAGGAAATTATCAATAAAATTACAAAAACAGACTGTGATTTTACATGTCAAATGTACAATAACACAAAAAAAACTGTAACTGTGAATAACCATAAAATTTAAATCTTTTAAAAGAAATGTTTTCTTTTTTCACAGAAAAATACAGTTAAAATACATTAGCAAATGTATCATAGTTTCACAAATATTTCTTTTCTATTTATGAGATTAAACTGTTAATTTAAAGATTAACACTGTAAAAAAATAAATAAATTAAAAAAATAATAATAATAAAACGAGATAAAATTCCTGACAATTAACCGTAAAAGAAGTATTTATTCTGTAAGTTTAACAAGACTTGTTTGTTAATTGACAAATATCTTGTATAATTACGGGAGGTTTCACAACAAAAATGTTGAATAAATGTGTTTTTGTGAATGTATAACATGTATAAGCACTGATAAACTGTCCAAATACAGTTTTTATCAGTGGATTGCATAACTTAGTGTCACTGAAAATTATTTATATATATATTTATAGGTAATTTGATTGTTTTAATACATGAAAATATTCTTTAGTAAACATTAAAAAGTCAAAAAAAAAAAGAAGCAAAATCTCATGTAAAGTTAGGGCAAAAAACTGTATTTTAATTATGGAAAATTACTGTATTTTTATGAGATGGTTATTTTCTGTTATTTAACAGTATTTTTTTGGCACCCCTGCTGCTGGAATATTACTGTTTTTTTTTTTTGTTTTTTGTTTTTTTACAGTGTATTAAACATTTGATACCAGTAGATGTTTGCTAGGTCTGAATGTCAAAATGACGCCAAAAATCATCATTTTCAACAGTCACGTCTCCATGTCAGCCTCTAGTGGACAGGCATGTTACTACAGGTGTCATATGTCTACATGTATTATTGGGATAATTACCTCCGCCAAGGAGGTTATGTTTTTGCCAGGGTTTGTTTGTCTGTCCGTTAGTGCGCAACATAACTCAAAAAGTTATGGACAGATTTTGATGAAATTTTCAGGGTTTGTTGGAAATGGGATAAGGAAGAAATGATTAACTTTTGGGGGTGATCCGGAAGAAATCCTGGATTCTGGATCACTTTGAAATTTTCGTTAACATTGTGGTAAATGGGGCCAAAATTTTCGTTTCCCAATATTAATTAATTATTATTATTAATTATTGACCAAAACTCATGAAATTTAACTCAGGAATTGACAATGGGGTCCTCTATCAAATTTCAAAGGCTGATCCGGATCTGATCCAGAAGGTGGATTTTATTTAAAAAAATAAATGTAGGATTTGTATCACCGATTATGTGGGGAATTTTTGCACTTGGCGGAGGTCTGCGCTCTCCGAGTGCTTTTCTAGTTGGTGAATATTTCCGATCAGTAGATGCTTTTTTTTGCCGGTGGCCGTTCAGGTCTTCGAGGGTTAAACCACCTCATGTTCTGTCCCACTTTAATTGGAAGAATTAGCAAAAAGACAGCGTGACAGATACCCATGTAACGCCGTCCCAGACCTTGACTGACACTCATTTACCACGATAAGTGATTCTTAAATGAGTGTATGCTCACACATGCAAGCCCTCGTGCAACAGGGGGTCTGTGCTGGTTTTAATCAAGCTGTCTGATTAGACGCCTACACGGAGAAGCACCTTTCTGTCACACCCAAACACTCCACAAGGTCATATGCAAATCCTCCCATTATTCCTTAAATTCTTTCAAGTGGTGATGTGAGTGATCCGTGATTTTCCTCTTCCTCCCCCCTCCTCCTCCTCCTCTTCGTCTTAATCTTTGTGTTTAGCGGTCACTGCTGTTGCGATTTGAGCTGCAATTCCCAGAGTTCAGCGAGAGGATAAATGTGTTTATTTCCAGCGTAATTAATATTCAAGGTTGAGATTTTTATAGAAATGCAACCTCTTTTTTTTTCTTTTTTTTTTTAACACAGAGCATTTTTTCCTTACAAAAGGCCTCTTTAGCGTGACCAGAGCACACAATCAGCTGCAGCAGAATCACACTTTAACTCCTCTTTACATTCCATACCCTTCACCTAAAATAACTCTATTTAGAATTTCCCGACTTGACTGATTGACAGCTGCACTTGTCGCAAATAATGAGGAAAAAACTAAAGGTTACGTCAAGTAGAAGGAAAGAAAATCAGAAAAATGAGGTTGGCATAGACTTCAAGGAGTGATATTTAGCTTTTTTAAATGGAATTCTGCATTTTCCAACATTTCCCTGTGGTCTACTTAAACTGTAAATGCTCTGCTTGGGTCTGAATTCTTCATTCATTCAACTCCACAGGTCCATTTTCAACCCTATTTCTGAGTAATTACACAAGAAAGGTGGTTTGGAGCGCTGGCCCTTTAAATGCACATGAGCCACCTCAGGCTCCGCCCCCTCCAGGTTGTTGGCTGTGCTATGGCCCCTCTGACCACCACCAAACATTCATACACCAGTGTGGGTGGCACTGGAGGCAGGAAGGGTGAAGTGTCTTGCCCAAGGACACAAAGGACTGACTAGGACAGAGCGGGATTCGAACCACCAACCCTTCGGTTATTGGACGACCCGCTCTACCACCTGAGCCACAGCCGCCAAGACTAAATGACAGAAGTGGCATAAAAACACACTGGTTTTTAATGCAGGTCATATTTGACCCATTTATGGTCCAGACACTAATGCACTGAAGGGTTAATATGTAATATGTTTGTTATTTTCTTTAATTTAAAAAAAAAAAAATTTTAATTTTTTTTTAAAAATTTTCTAAATATTAAAACAAAAAACAAACAAACAAACAAAAAAAACAACAAAATTGCTAAAAATGTAGAAATAAATAAATCAAGTAAAACAAATATTTTAAACATGAAATCATTCTTTTGTGGATCAAAATGTAATACAAATTATTATTTTTAACATGACGAAATGACAAAAGTGGATCATTTTGACCCATTTAGACACTAATGCATTTAAAGGAGTGATATTTTGCTTTTTTTTTTTTTAAATGGAATTCTGCAATTCTAAACATTTCCCTGTGGTCTCCATAAACTGTAAATGCTCTGCTTGGGTCTGAATTCTTCATTCATTCAACTCCACAGGTCCATCTTCAACCCTATTTCTGAGTAATGACACCAGAAAGGTGGTTTGGAGCGCTGGCCCTTTAAATGCAAATGAGCCACTTCAGGCTCCGCCCTCTCCAGGCTGTTGTCTGTGCTGCTCTGTCCCGTTCAACCAACAACTGAACATTTTAGGTTATCGTCTCAAAGTTTGGACATATTTTCAGTATGGACTACAACCGCTGCTGCTGACGAACAATTATGTTGTACTCAGAGAAATGTTGGTCGGAAGTCTTGATCTTATATGTGCAAATGTTGCGACGTAACTCTGTAACCTTTATTTAACCAGGAAAAAAAGCTCATTGAGATTATAAATCTCTTTTTCAAAAGTGTTCTGGCCAAGACAGCAGCAGAAGTTGGAACTATTAGGGTCCAAATTCACAAATAAATGAACCAAAGACAAAAGTGGATTTAGCAAAATGTGACCCCTTTAACTCTTTATTGGGCAAGTGACCATTTTTGGTAATTTCCACATACATTACAAAACAGCGATAGTGACAGTACAGTGGATTAAATAAAGGAAAATGCAGAAGATACAATCATCATAAATATTGAGTAATGTTCATTTGGTATCAGTTTTTTACACTCAAACATGTTTCTGCAGATCAGGTTAATCTAAAAGAGCAAAGTTACAGTAATGGTATGAATTGCAGTGTATGGGATGATGCACAGAACAACAAATCCACAAATATACAAGAAAACACCTTTGATCAGCTGTCCACTGTAGTGACCACTATGCATGAAAGGGTTAACATCTTTCTGTGTAAATATCTCATGTCACAACGTGGACACTCGTGGCTTATATTCCGGTGTGCCTTATAGCCTGGAAAGTACAGTAATACAACAATGTCAACAACACAACACAACAAAAAATACTTTGTAGTGCTCTGACTGGGGGGAAGGGGGGGGGCTTAGAGAGAAGTTGTGCTCGTATGAACTCTGTGAGGAAATTCGACTAATTTGCTGGACATATAGAAGAGAAACTGCAACAAAACTATCGATCTCATAATGCTAGTATCGATCCGATACCGATACTCACCTTGGTATCAATACTATCGATATTTAGATCGTTACGCCCAGCCCTAGTGGATTCGGACAGTAACCAAACCATGCAGTGTTAAATCTCCTCTAACTGAGTTTTGCAGGTTTTATCCCCATCCCTTCACATCTGGTTTCATAGATGGTTAGTTCAGACGCTGTATATTTTTATCTTCATGACTGAAGTTGCAGTAAACCAAAGCAGTGCAAGAGGCTTTAGAGCACACATGCTATGCATAATTATTTTGCTCACACACCTGTTTGTGTCCTTGGGGATACGCAAAAGCAAGAAAGGTATTTTCTACTGCTCACTGATGGCTTCTTAATGAATCCTTCCCTGGCAACAATCTAGGTTACTGACTGCATTTGTTCATCTGCACAAAAGGAGACGATCAGCTGGTTGGACACCAGTTCCAGGAAACAAAAAATCTCACATTGTCGCTCTCATTATCCCTTTTTTTTCTACCGTGGAGTCCACATTATTTTATTATTTAACCAGGAGGACCTTGTGAGATTAAAAATCTGTTTTTCAAGACTACATTAAGTGTGACTTTATGCTGGATCTGGAGTCAATAGGTGGATTTCCATGTAATTTCTGTTTGCTCATTAAAAAAGTAGAACAGACCCAGAATCTAAAAATGTATTTATGCTCAAGTGTGGTTGGATATGAGCTGACATGTCCATAAAAAGGTAAATACAAACAGCCCCTTGGGTGACATGTGAGGAAAAAATTTATTAGACTATTATCCTCTGTATTTAGCATTTTTCTGTGTAAATCAGGTATTTTTTCCGCTTATATTTAATTTCCTGATCATGTAGATGTTCATGAAAATTCAAAGGTTATTTTTAAAACTGAAGAAAAACTGACTTTTTCAATGGTTGAACATAAAAAAACAAGCATCTGTCACTGATCTAACTCCATGGGTTTTACTGGTGAATCAATGTTGTAGAGGATGATGGTGTTTCCATGGTAACTACAGAGTCTCTGAACATCCAAATGGATCATATCTGATGACCATGAAAAGACGACAAACTGCATTTTACACCAATTATTTACCTGTATTGATAGAATTAGTGGATCAACAGATATTAAACAGTTTATATTAGTAGTTTAGTAGAAGTAGCTTTTCAATTTCAATTCCACTTTTCTGTTCACCCATAAAGACCCAGTGGTACTTCTGTGGCAGCTCCGAAATTAATTTTTCTCTCTGTTTAACCTTTCTTAAGCAATTTTTCACCATTTATTACAATATTATCCTTTGTAATTTTGAATTTTTTACAGTGAAAATCAGGCATTTTCCTATATTTACTCCACAGATCATGCCGATGTTCTTTAAAATTCCAAGATTATAATATCAAAAAAGAAAACTGAAGAAAAAGATCATTTTTCTGCAAAATATCGAATTAACTGAATGTGAAAAAAGTGTCTCCATCCACTGTCATTGATCCAACTCCATGGGTTTTACTGGTGAATCAATGTTGTAGAAGATGAAAGTGTTTCCATGGTAACTACAGAGCCTCTGAAAGTCCAAATGAGTCATATCTGATGACCATGAAAAGACGACAAACTGCATTTTACACCAATTATTTACATATATAGATAGGTTTAGTGGCTCAGCATATATAAAATGGTTTATATCAGTAGTTGATTTTGGTCGCCTGTGGGTGTTTGGGTCTGTATGGGTTAAAATCTTTCACACTTTTGCTAGATTTCCAGAAACTGAAGCCTGTCTCTCAGCCTTACACTTGTTTTCCCACACTGATTAATTTAAGCTGCCCACTGGTTTAATGTTTACACTGGCAGCTCAGGTGTTGAGTGTGCCTTGCCCAAAGGCACCTTAATTCTAGCCCATGAGAAGTGATGAGGGAGGTTTTCATTTCCTTTCCCTGGTCGAGCATGAGGACCAAACTGCCAACCAACACAATGCTCCATCCAAGCCCTGGAGGTTGCCCAGGGGTCCAGTTGCCAGGCTCCAGGACTTTTAGCCA
Source organism: Sphaeramia orbicularis (assembly GCF_902148855.1). NCBI lineage: Eukaryota > Metazoa > Chordata > Actinopteri > Kurtiformes > Apogonidae > Sphaeramia > Sphaeramia orbicularis. The sequence goes on along the minus strand of NC_043976.1, from coordinate 38,946,545 downwards.
TGTTTGTCTCTTTAGCATCCAATAAACAGCTTTTGTTTGATTTGTTGCCAGAGCTTTTGCAGAGACATTCATGTAAGTAGGCCTGGACCACAATACAGCTGATTATCTCCCCCCTTATTAAAATCTGCAGGGCTGCCAACAGTGAGCAAACTGTATTTACAGCAGCAGACATGCTCTTTTGTTTCCTCAATAAAGCAAAGATACAGGAATGTTGGCTAATGATGACACAGATGACCATCTTGGCCCTCATTTGTAGTTGGAGGACAGCACCAGGCATGACTGTCTTCCTCAACAATCAGCTTTTTACTTCTGTCTCCCACTACATGGTGTACCTGCAGAAACATCAAAGATCTCAGGAATTAGCCCGACTCTTTGAAGGGGAAGGATGCTACGCTACGCTGCGACGCTAAGTCTTTAACACCAGCTGCTTCTCTTTAAAGTGAAGGAAGCTATCAGTTTTTGGCAAGTGAAATGAAAAACATGGAGAAAAAAAAAAGAAAGTAAATAGCAAAGGAGGAGACTGTTTGGCCAACATGGATGGAAGAAAAACTAGGGAGCACTAATAATAACAACAATACCTTCTAACCAACAATAGGTTTCATGCTATGGCACAATGTACAACTCTGGAGAAAAATAACATATTTTCTGAACCCATAATGACACGAACATCCACTAACGCCCAAATTCATCTACTGAGCTAAACAGTTTACTACCAGTTGATCCACTAATCCTTTCATTCATTCATTCATTCATTCATTATCTGAACCCACTTTATCCTCACTAGGGTTGTGGGGGGTCGCTGGAGCCTATCCCAGCTACTTATGGGTGAAGGCGGGGTTCACCCTGGACATGTCACCAGTTCATCGCAGGGCTGACATATAGAGACAAACAATCACTCTGACATTCACACCTATGGGCAATTTAGCTAAACTGATTAACCCACAATAATGATGATTAGCAAAATTTAGGAATCTTTTGCTAATTTTGCTGCTTTCGTGAACATTTTCCCATGTGAAATGACACTTCCTCTTCTGCCAACATCTTATTTCCTACAACACTATTTTACAAAGACAATAGCACCTCATACACAGCACTTCTGTTCCATGACTATTTCACCTTTATTTCGGAACAAAGTCTATGCAAACAAAATGGTGGAATGATTCGGCCCCATCTCTGTCACGGCTCTGTAATGCCTCTGGAGGTAGTAACAGAACCCTGATAAGAATGGAATAGAATAGAATAGAATACTCTTTATTGTCATTATACATTGTACAATGAAATTGGGGGAGCTTCTTCATATCAGTGCAGCAATATTAAAAGAGACAAAGTAGAAATAAAGGTATAATAAAGGTAATAAAGGTGGAATCATGATTTTGGAACGCTATGTAAAAGGAACACCTCTCGTTCCACAACCAAGATGAGAGGTTTTGACTGGGGCGCCGTAAAGGGGGAGTAAACGTGACAAATTCATGGGGCCCAGCATTTCTGGGGGGCCCCATAGAGCAGTGGAGGAGGCCCAGTGGATACAGGTTAGAAGTCGTGAAAATTTCGTATCAGGTCTGCTGTATAATAGAGGTACAGAAGCCTGGAGTTGGACGTGGAAAGCATGTTAGCTTCACTTTCACTTCATGCCAGCGTCAGTTATGTTATGGACTGCACCCCCACATAACTGCCGCAACCACTCAACATGTCCCCCGCCCCCCTGCTCAGACAAATCTGGAAGATACTGAAGGGCCCACAATGTTTACCTTTCATGGGGCCCACAATTGCTAGTGGCACCACAGGGTTTTGATGATGTACAACGTGTGTGACCCCTGCACCAGGGGGATTTAAAAATGAGCGTGGGCCATGTACAGTAAACAAATGCTGTGTTTCCACTACATGGAACCAGCTCGACTCGGCTCGGCTCGACTCGGGTACCGGGTCCTCCTGTACGTCATAGTGATGCAGTGCATTACTTCCATGTCGTCTGCTCAGAGTTGCTGATAAACTCACTCGTTGTGTGTTGTCTCGTCAAGCTCATGCTGAATTTTTATGTCTGAACCTCTTCGACAAACCATGGTGTAGTTTTGCGGGCTGTCATCATGTGGATTAACCTACCGTTATATTTACTGTGAACTTCCGCATCTGTTTTTTGTAAAACGGCGGGTCACAGAGACGACTCTGACCAATCAGTGGTCTGCAGTGTTTACACGTCATGTTTTAGTATCTGGACCCCAGTCTTGGAACCTCGGCGGAGGTGATACCAAAAAACTAGTACCAGGTACCAGATTCCAGGTCTTCTTTGTAATAGAACTGCAAAAAGACTGAGTCGAGTCGATTTGAGCCGATACCACGATGTGGAAATGTGGCAAAACATGTCAACGCAACCAGAAAGATGTCGAACAGGGGAGATGCCAAGATCCGTGAGCTGTTGTAACTTCAGGCGGAGAACTTTATCCATGCTAACATTTGTTGAACGGCAAAAGATGGGCCAACTTGTTGTTTTGAGAGCAAACACCGCTATGCACAGGGTATTTCCGATGCACAAGCTATACGTCACACCATACGCTGTGCTGTGTCACCGCCCCGTTGATTCCGGAACGCAGGTTCGCTGTGTAAAAGTCCAGCCTGTCTCACCTCTTTTACTCCTGTGTCTTAGCTGTGGTGACAATGGTGGCATGAATGCACAACAGCATAAAAACTACCACATCTAGAACCTGTGGATCCCCATGGGTCAACACACTAGTTTCCTTTAATTTATTTTTTGTAATGAGTAATGATACTGTGCATTAAAAATGACAGGGCATAGAAGCATGCAACTGAGTTAGGAAAAGTAGGAAAGTAAACATAATAAGAACTACTCTGTAAAGTACAAATTCTCCCAAAACATACTTCTCGAGTACAGAAGTGAAGTCTTATTACTTCATACAACACTACCGTTGATCATTTCACAACGACAGTGAACGGTGCCAGTTCTATCTCCAGTCCTGGCTCAGTGTGGAACCAGATCTGCCAAAGCGAAACCAAACAAAGGGTAAGAACACACAAAATGTTATTGCGTTTTAACAAAATTCAGGTGCTGTCTTTTCCACCCAAAGTGTGATTTTCAAAGCCAAATCTGTGAGTCACATGTCTGAAAGTTTTTTTTGCACATCAGGTGTTTTGCTGCAGGCATGACAGCGAATGGGTTCTATTTCTGAAGAGCCATTCATCCCTGGTCTTATTAGCACAAGGCAGTAGGTGATGAACATCCAGAAAAAAAGGAAGTAGAGATACACAAGTACCTGTTGCACACAAATTACTGTCAAAACGCACGACCTGACTGCCAGTAGTGTGACGTTGATGACTCTTACAACGCAGATCCATCTAATTGGCTGGTTTCTGAACTTCGACAATGACAAGTTTGCAATTATACCTCGACGTGTTAATGTTTTCATGACTGAAGATCAGAAAGGGGGAGTCGGAGCATCCCTTTTCACATGAGGGAGCTAAATAAATCTGTTTCATGTGCTTTTTGGCATGTGAGCTCAGTGACTTTTGCTGCGACCCTGCGTTTGTTTAGTCTATCAGTACATCAGACTGTTGACGCTGTGGTTGTGGATGCTGTTTGTCCACAGTACACACGACATCTGTGGAAAACATCCAGTGTGTACTCAGGTTGATACTCTACACAGTGCAGGCAAGAGCATCACACAGAAAACAAACACAATCTGTTACTTCAAACCTCAGTGGTTCAATAGATATTCATGCTTTTTCCGGCTTGAACACGACAGAGCGAAGTCAAGCCGGTCACACACAAGATGACGACATTCAGTCACTATCGGAATGAAATCATGAGTTTTGATGGAGGAAGTTCAGCCCAAGCTATATGGAATCTGAAGTCTGACTTGACAATCAGACAAAATCAAGCTTATTTTTTACAAGTCACATGATTAACAATGGCTCATGTACTGTTTTTGAATGTTACCAGAGTCCTCTTGGATCTGGAGTGGTCTTTGACTTTTCACTCCAGAATCACCTATTGTAATAGATCAGTAGTTCTTAACCGAGTGGATCTAGTTAAGATTAAAGTGTATAATGTAATGCATAGTATGTTCTGGAAATAAAGCAAGCAGTCCTGCTATGACAATTTGGACAAGGATATGACATGTGTCTATATGTATATATATGTGTGTGTGTGTATATATATATATATATATATATATATATATATATATATATTTATATACACACACATATGTGCAGTCGCTGAAAAAATTCTTAGACCACCCCTTATTTTCTCCAGTTTCTTGTTCATTTTAATGCCTGGTACAACTAAAGGTACATTTGTTTGGACAAATATAATGATAACAACAAAAATAGTAGTTTAATTTCAGAGCTGATATCTATCCATTTTCCATGTTTTCTTGATAATAACCAAAATCACTTCAGTTCTTACATCAATATCTATTGCATTGTACTGACAAAAACAGTGCTTTTAGGCATTCCATGTTTTCTTTTCTGTCTGTTTTAGTCACATCATACACACAGGAGTTAATTTAGTTTAGTTATATTAGTGCTGTCAAACAATTACAATTTTTTATCAGATTAATCACAGCATTACTGTGGATTCATTTCAATTAATCACAATTAAATATTCATTTTTAATCTATATTATTTGTGTTTCATTTTGCATGAGCAAACAGAGTTAAGAAAGAAGGGAATATATATGCACTTAACATGTTTATTAAACACCTTCAACAGTTTCAACAAAACTTGAAACAAAACAACTTGAAACAACTGTTCTGTCTTGGTTTTTTTTGTCCTCATATTTCCATCCAGAGGACCAACGTGCTGTTTAGTGTCTTCCATGTTTATGGGTTGGTTCTGCTGCCTGTCACTACTGGATCAACTGACCATTTGCGCATGTGTGACACAAATGTTACTTGGACAAACTGCCTGAAAAGTGTTAACAGAGATTTTCAGAGTCATTCTGCGCTATAGATGGGTTAATTGTGTAAAATTTCTTAATCAGATTAATCATAATGATAGATTAATCCATGTTAATGCATGAATTTTGACAGCCCTAATAATGCCCCCCCCCCCATTCCATTTTTTTCTACTTTTGTGGTTATCACAAATACAAAAGATGTATGTTGCATGAACCCTTATGACTCAGTCCAATCTAATCCCTTTGTGGTCAGTATCTGATGACTTGCTGCACAGCTTTATTTTGTTTAAACACTGTTTTTATTCTTTTTGTGTATTCACAACCTTTGGGCACCATGCTGATACAAGTAAATAAAAGTAAGTAGTTTGACAGTACTGTTGTGGATCTTTCGTGTTTTTTCACATTTCGGTACTGTACAAAAGTCCAGCATTAGGTTTATTGGTTTTGTAACTTCCTGAGTTAAAATGACTAAACATCTCTGTGTTCATTCTTTTGGCCAAACCTGCTCAAACTGTTCCTGTGCTTTGGAATTCCTCTTCCATGTGTCCACACAGGTGTTTTCAGTTTACTGTTCTGCACATGTGCACTATATCGTGCATCAGTACCACACACAGGTGAACCAGCAGATGAAGTTTTACAGCATATTCATATGAAGTCAAGTTCATCTGGAATTTCACTTCCTGTGCTAATGATATGTCTAGGAGGCTTCTTTGCAGAGTAATAATGAATGAATAATGTCTGTGAATATTGATTTCCTTTGTGCCCATAAATTTAATATGACTTATTTCATATTTATGCCCATAAGGTGACATCCCTCTGGACCTTAATGACAAAAACCAGAGGGACGGCACAATTAAGCTAACCCTTCACTTTGCTAACCTCTGACTTAGTTGTGCATGAAGATAAATGTTTAAAAGTACTGAAAATAGTTTTGAGAGTTGCTTCCTAATTAAAGCAGTCTATTCAGATTTAATCCATAATTTGCCAGAGCTGTTAGTGTGGACGACTCTGAAGCAAACTGAAACAATGGATAACTCAGGAAAAAAAAAAAAACGTAAGGGAATTACACATTAATGATGGGAAGTTTGGCTCCTTTAGCTCCCAAACAGCTCTTAATTTAGCATCATTTGTAGCTGAATGTTTTAGCCTAACTTATCAATTATGAATGGTTTATGTGTAAATAAACCCTTTTGCATTCTGTTTTTATGAGAAGCCTTATAAACGCCTCATTCCGTGCATTTGTTGTGTTATTGATTTGTGTTTGTGTCTTGTAAAAGAACCCAGTGCTACTTTTGTGGCAGTTCCCAAACGTTTTCTCCAATTAACTTTCTTAAGTGATTTATCATCATTTATTACAATATTATCCTCTGTATTTTGCATTTTTTCAGTAAAAATCATATATTTTCCCATATTGAATTTACTGATCATGTAGATTTTCATAAAAAGCTCAGATTAAAGTTGAGGGTTATTACATCAGAAACAGAGAAACTGAAGAAAAAGTGACTTTTTCAGCCAAATATATCATTAAATGAACATAAAACAAGACAACAATACATCAGAAACTGAATTTCACTTTGTTGCTCATTTTCCCATGTTATTTGTTATTACCTCCACCAAGTGTCCCAATACTTTTGTCCATATAGTGTATGTTAATGATCATGTTGTGTATTTAAACATTTATGTTTACCTGAATAATGTGATACTTTTCTTTTTTGCAGTAATTATAGGTTGAGCGTTCTACTGTGTGTATTCATATCACAGGTTCTGCATAATAATTATATCACAATGACTTGAAATCATGATAATTTTTACACTATCATGATGGATATCTGCATTTACCTGAATAAAACCAGTATGAAGTAAAAGAAATATCATTTATCATAAACATGTCCCAATACTTTTGTCCATATAGTTTATGTTAATGATCACGTTGTGTATTTAACACTTATCTTTACCTAAATAATGTGATTTTTTTTTTGGAGTAATTATACATTGAGAGTTCTACTGTGTGTATTCACATTTAATAATCACATTAAAGTGTCCCAATACTTTTGTCCATATAGTGTATGTTAATGATCATGTTGTGTATTTATATTGTATGTATAACACTTATCTTTACCTAAATAATGTGATTTTTTTTTTGCAGTAATTATACATTGAGAGTTCTACTGTGTGTATTCACATTTAATAATCACATTAAAGTGTCCCAATACTTTTGTCCATATAGTGTATGTTAATGATCACGTTGTGTATTTAAACACTTATCTTTACCTGAATAACGTGATATTTTAATTTTTTGCAGTAATTATAGGTTGAAGGTTCTACTGTGTATATTCATATTACAGGTATTGCATAAAAATCATATCACGACGACTTGAAATCATGACAATTTTTACACAATCATGAAGATAATCTATATTTACCTGAAGGAAACCAGTGTGAAACTAACAGAAATATCATTTATCATAAACGTGTCCCGATACTTTTGTCCAAATGTTATTGTCCAATAAAACTCCAGATTAATACTGTCATGTAGCGTTAAGAAAAGCTCAGTATTGCTTCATTTTTCTCTTTCCTGTTCTTCGTCTTGGTTCGTTCTTCCCGTTTCCAGCCCACGTGTCCGTATCTGCGTTCAGTTTGTATAATGGCGGCTGGTGTCGATCTGCTCCACGGCAATAGAGCGGCATTTGACATCCATCAACGGCGCGGCGCCACGATGGGATTTGGCTCTTTACATTTCAAACATTCCTCGCACACAGCTGGAAAATCATCAGGAGTGTCAAGTATTTTAAAGCGCCGGGCGAAGTCATAAAGCGGCGGTCCCGCTGGCTTAACTCGGTACCCCTGCACAATATTTTCACTTCAATGACATGTCACCCCTCCGTCTCACTTCTCAATCACTTCGTCTCCCACGTGTTCGCTCGCTTTCCCTCATGATGGGACCCAGCTTTGAGTAAACACACTGTACTGGCGTTACGTGAACCACAAGAAAATGAGCCGACTTTTCCAACTCGTCTAGTCCACAATACAGACGTGTTCCTTCAACTTTCTTCGACTAAACTTTATTCCACGGCAAACAATAGGAATGAATTCAACTATCTGAACTGAAGGGAAAACGGTATTTTTGGAGGATTTTGATGTTTGGTTTGTAAATGATATTAGTCGCTTTTCAATTGACCCTCAAATTGTGCGATTATAACTTGTGCATAAAAATTTGTTTAATGGGAAAAAGGACAATTTCGCCAAAACTCGTTTTTCGATGAAAAGTTTTTGCACTTGGAAGAGGTTGTTTTTCGGGCTTAGCGAAATTGGTATGTAACAGTCTCCTACATTTAACAATTTTAGTTCGTATGTAAGTTTTATGTGTTTATTCAGACATCTTTCAGTTAATATATAATACATTTTACATACACAATGTTCTTGCGCCATCTGGTGGTATACTGTAGGGGGAACAGTCGCGGTTTTTAGTTTTTAGGTTCCGCCCGACCCCTTTTTGTTGACGCACTTCCTACCTGCTGTCTTTAGCCGCCGGTTAGCTTCACCACATGAAGATGAAAAGATGTAGAAATAACCATGAAAACCAAAGAACAAGCAAGAAAGAAGACGAGACTAAGGCCATAAGGATTATTTAGCCCCTCGTTGATGCCGGCGAACAAGGTTTCTGTATTTTTGAATGTTTTATTTCACGTGAATAACATCTGTGATTTATTTATTTGTTTAACACAAAGAGCAAGAACATGTATTAAAAGGTATTTTGTTGTGTTTTTCTGTCGTGAGCAGTTCTCACGGGTTCCAAGGAGAAGAATAAACCCTTTTTTTTAAAACTCTACTCGTGCCTACGCGAAATCTATGAGGGTGCTACATGGTATGTTGGGGAAAACTGCCATGGAAAGATCTTTTCCGCAACTAGAGTCATGTGAACCAAAAAAAACGATGTTGATGGATGTTACAACAAACAAAAAAAAAGAGTTTAAAAGAAACATGGTGCGGTATGTGTGGACATACAACGAAACCCAATCATTCGTCCAACGGCCCGAAAGGTCCAATGGGCTAATGTATGAGTTGGCGTCCATCCGTTCGTAATCGTTTTTTCAAGAGTCTTCTCCAAAACCGTCCGACTTGATATTTGGTGTGGAACATCTTTGGGATAAGGTCTACCAGGTTTGTTGAAATAATTGGGAATTATTGATTTTTGAATTTTTTATGAATTTTTAAAAATCCCCAATGGTTTATACTGGGACAAATTCGCCCAGTGCTACAACTTGAAAACAGTAGAAGACATTGATATAATTTCTATTGGTAAAAGATAGAGAGTCACATATGGGCTTTCCTTTGATGCCATGACTTTTGACCATGACAGGTCAAATGAACGTCAATCAACGTCTTTAAATATGTCGTTGGACTACAGGATCCTTGGTCCTATGTTTTTTTTATTTTTATTTAGTACGGGTTAGAGGGGTAACGAGTATTCTAGATTCAAAACAACAGAAAAATGTGAGCATATTCCAGGAACTAGATGGTGCTATGAGATAAATCTGAATATATTTGTTAATCGACATGATATTTATGTTTGTCGCATGTTTATGGAATGACTTCTAGTGTCACCTCGCAATAATTAACAAATCATCGCATTTGTGATTTAATGGAAAAACTGACATTACCCACTTCTGTTGTTTCAACATTTAGTAAACATCAGTTAAGTTTTATGCATATGTCCAATGGAAAAGCAATTACTGTTAGTGAAGATGGGAAAGATTGGACTCAATTAATCCATTATTAATTTAACACTAACAAAGACTGTACATCACCAGACCAGTACAATAGTGTAAAACAGTGAAGGAAGTCAGATTTAAGTAAAAATTACATTATGAAAGTGTTTACATCTACAAAGATTATTTAAAAATGTAAATAACTTGAACAACCTGAAATTTCTCAAGAAACATAAGTGACACAATATTAAGCCTCGGTTTATCATTGACAAATGTTCATTACAACGTACAGACCACAGTAAATACACAAAACATTAAGAACCAAGCAGAATATTGTTAAAATTGTACTAATTTTTCTTAGGAAATGTCACATTGTTCAAGTTATTCACATTTTTAAGGAAACTTTGTAGATGTAAACACATTCATAATGTAATTTTTAGTTTAAATTTGACTTTCTTCACTGTTTTACCCTTCAGAATTCCAGGTTTTCATATTTGTTTCGGTTATTTACATTTTTCATTTCATCCACGTGGGCCAATAAAATAGTAACATAATAACCTATAAATGATTTCAAAAATGGACAAAAATTGTACATTAACCCTTTCATGCATAGTGGTCACTACAGTGGACAGTTATTCTCCAGCTGTTCTCTTGTATATTTATATGGATTTTATTGTTTTAGTTCCACCTCAGTCGACACAGTGGATCATCCCATACACAGACATTCATACGATTACTGTAACTTTGCTGTTCTTGATAAATCTGATCTGCAGTAACATGCTTGAGTGCAAATCAATTACTTGTTATTGTTAATAGACTGTAATTAACCATTTTTCTCAAACAAAAAGGTTTTTTTTTCATATTACCACCATAAAGTGAGTGATAACTAATATTACAGTATGTTAGAATGTGACAAAAAACCAGATTAGCAGCATTAAAAAAAATATTTCATACTTTTCACACAGTGTATCAGTAAATACATGTTTCTTTGCTTCAAAAATTAAATGCATGATGTCCAGGTGAGTGGATATTTTTGCAACTCCATGAAAAATAGGTTAATAAAAAAATTTCAATCACATTGTTTTTTTCAGGCCTAAAGAGGAACAAAAACACTCGGAAAAAATATCTTGATTAGGGTCAAAAAACAGCATTCAAAATCTCTCTGACGGGACATTTTAGAGACAATTTGACCCACATTTTTACTTTTAAATTAATTTTTACTTTAGTTAGACCACAAGGGATTATCCAAAAAAAGGAGTTACTTTATATTGAAATAAATGTTGGAATGGCGATCAGTTAAAATTTGCTCTCTGATGGGACATTACTGTGTTTTGACCCATTAAGGTTCTCGTAATTCATGCATGAAAGGGTTAATATCATCCTTTTACATTTCTTTTTTCTTTGGTCAGTCATGGGCAGATATTTCCCAATAATTACAGTAATTACCATGTAAATATTAAGAAAAGTCCAATAAATAAAACATTATTATATTAAAACAGAGAAAACTGATGAAAAAGTGCCTTCATCCACTGTGATGTGGCATGGATTTTATTAGTTACAGATGACAAACTGAATTTTACCTCAAGTATTGACAGGTTTAGTGGATCAACACTTATTAAACATTTTAGATCAGGTGATGCTTTTAAGTTTTGTGCTGTTTCGGTCACAAACTTGCACTGTTTAAGTTGTGATTTCAGTCCTGCAGGAACTAAGACGCCGATATGTTTCTTCCAGGTAAAAATTCTAGATGTGCAGCACTTAATCACCTGCAGGGAGACGTATTACCCTGGTAACATCACTGTGGAAACTCTCAGGTGTCCTGGTCTCTAAAGGAATCTGTATCTTTGAAAAATGGAGCCTTGAAAGTATTCATTAGTTAGCCAAGCATTGAGATTACCCCTCTAATGCCAGTGTGAATTAAAAGGAAAGATGTAGGCCACGCTTTAAAAAAAAAAAAAAAAATTGTAAAGGAAAAAGACTGTGAACAACTTCAGTCAGATGATTTTGTGTCCATTAATGGATCTACTGGTTTTAATGTGGAGGAAAAAAACAAAGGAACGAAAAAAAAAAAAAACAGCACTCACAGTAGGAAAAAGAAGCCCTGATCAATAAACACTGCTCGTGGTTCGATAAGTTCATCGATCATCACACAAACAAACACATCACATACCAGAACGGGAATAAAAGAGCGCCGGGTTGAGGTCAATATCCCTCAAACTGACCTGGTGTGAGGCTGGTTTTCACTCCGACTCTTCACCTCACTGTAAAAAAAAAAAAAAAAAACCCGTAAAAAAACCAGTAATAATCCAGCGGCAGGGGTGCAGAAAAAAAACTATAAAATAATGGAAAATAACTCATAAAAATACAATAATTTTCCATAACTAAAATACAGTTTTTTGCCCTAACTTAACATGAGATTTTGCTTTTTTTTTTTTTTTTACTTTTTAATGTTTAATAAAAAACATTTACATGTACTAAAACAATCAAATTACCTATAAATATATATATAAATAATTTTCAGTGAGACTAAGTTGTACAATCCACTGATAAAAACTGTATTTGGACAGTTGATCAGTACTTATACATGTTATACATTCACAAAAATATATTTATTCAACATTTTTGTTGTAATTGCACAAGATATTTGTCAATTAACAAATAAGTCTTTGTTATGCCCAACTCGTTTAGGCCACAACAGCACATAGGTGAGACCACACGGTTGTCTTGCCATCAAAAGAATGAACATTCTTTATTTTACAAGGACAAGGGGTCCAGCCATGGCTGACGAGATGTGAAGAGTAGCAGCCCAGGGAGAGAGAGAGCGAGTATCCAGCAGAAGCCTGGCCTATATGCCGTCCCAACCAGGTGTGGCTCGTTTGCAATCCCAATCAGCCACACCTCCAAGGCACCAAACCACGTCCTCCTGGCAGCACCAGATGTATCCAATCCTCTGCAACAGAAACACACCAACAATACCCAGCAAACCACTGGTCAGGGCCATCACAGTCTTGTTAAACTTACAAAACAAATACTTCTTTTATGGTTAATTGTCAGTAATTTTATCTCATTTTATTTTATTTTTTTTTACTGTATTAAACTTTAAATTAACAGTTTAATCTCATAAATAGAAAAGAAATATTTGTGAAATTATGATACATTTGCAAATGTATTTTAACTGTATTTTTCTGTGAAAAAAGAAAAGATTTCTTTTAAAAAAAAAAAGGAAATTTTATAGTTATTCACAGTTACAGTTTTTTCATGTTATTTTACATTTGATATGTAAAATCACAGTCTATTTTTGTCATTTCATTGATGTTTTTTTCCTGTATCTTAAAAATACAGGAAAAATATGTAAAATAAACAGTGAAAATTCTGTTAAATTATGGATTTTTTTAAATTTTTTTTACAGTGCTCCACTTGGATCAGTCAAACCAGAAGTAGAAGCTGCATCACATCTGCTCGTCAATCACGAATATTAACCCATAAAGACCCAAACATCCACTGGAAACCAAAACAATCACTGATCTAATCTGTTTAACACCTGCTGATCCACTAATCCTATCCATACATGTAAAAAAACTGGTGTAAAATACAGTTTTTCATCTTTTCATGGTCATCAGATATGATCCATTTGGGCGTTCAGAGGCCCCGTAGTTACCATGGAAACACTGCCATCTTCAGTAGGCGCTTTTCCACTAACCCTCAAATTGCATGAATATAACTTGCGCATAAAAGATGGCATAATGGAAAAATGACATTTTCACCCAAACTCTTACTTTTCGATTAAAAGTTTTCATGCTGGCAAGAGGTGTTTTTTTTTTCAGCGTAGCGCAAATGGTACATCACGCAAAGGTGCTATGGAAAGACCTTTTTCGGCAACTCGAGTCACGTGAACAAAAAAACGGATGTTGACGGACGTTACAACAAGCGAAGAAGAAGCGATTTATGGAATGACTTTTCGTATCATCTCGTGATAAATAAACAAATCATCGCATTTGTGATTTAATGGAAAAACCGACATTACGCACTTCTGTTATTTTGAGATTTACTAAATATCAGTAAAGTTTTGTGCATATGTCCAATGGAGAAGCAACTACTGTTGGGAGTATTACGCTACAAAAGTAATGCATTGCAGTAATGGATTACTTTTTGCTGTAACGCAGTAGTGTACGGCATTACTCATCCATTTTCAGTAATATTTTACTCGGTATATGTCCAATAGCGTTTTCATTACAACACACTTTTCACCCATAATTTAACTGCTCAAATGAAAAGAAAAAAAACAAAACAACAAAAAACAGCAAAACTGCGAGACCTTTAAGCAGCGTATGACTTTCATCACCAATTTTTCTTTGAATTCGTAAAATCCCAGCGATATCCTAATTATCACTAATCCATTAGCCTTTCCGTGCTTATGCACCTAAATCACTTCCCTTACAGACTCCAGCACAAGCTGTCTGTTTGTTTACATACAAACAGATACGTCACTCAGGACCTTTTCAGAAATTTTGTCATGAAGTGCAAGGAAGTACAGGAAAATATCAATGAAATTAAAAAAAATAAACTGTCAAATGTAAAAAAACACGAAAAAAAAAAACTGTAACTGTGAATAACCATAAAATTTCAGTTTTTTAAAAGAATTTTTTTCTTTTGTCATTGAAAATAAAAGTCAAAATACATTTGCAGATTTATTGTGATTTCACAATTTTTTTTCTATTCATGAGATTCAACTGTTAATTTAAAGTTTAATACTGTAAAAAAATAAATAAATAAAATGAGACAAAATTACTGACAATTAACCATTAAAGAAGTATTTGTTCTGTAAGTTTAACCAGACTTGTTTGTTAATTGACAAATATCTTGTGTAATTACAGGAGGTTTCACAACAAAAATGTTGAATAAATGTATTTTTGTGAATGTATAACACGTATAAGCACTGATAAACTGTCCAAATACAGTTTTTATCAGTGGATTGTACAACTGAGTCTCATTGAAAAATATTTATATATATATTTATAGGTAATTTGATTGTTTTAATATATGAAAATACACTTTATTAAACATTAAAAAGTTAAAAAAAAAAAAAAAAAAAAAAGCAAAATCTCATGTAAAGTTAGGGCAAAAAGGTGTATTTTAACTATGGAAAATTACTGTATTTTTATGAGATGGTTATTTTCTGTTATTTAAGAGTATTTTTTGGCACCCCTGCTGTCAGAATATTACCGTTTTTTTTACTGTTTTTTTTTACAGTGTAGTTGTGTACTTCCTGAATCTCCTCAGAAAAAGACCGCCCACTACGGTACAGTGCCATGGTGTGGGGTGGGGGGGTTATTCTGTTACACTGGTCTTACCCTGTATGATTGAGGCCTGTATGATAGTTTTTGTGACGTTATATTTGCTCTATTCTTATTTTCCGCCGTACTGTTTTTTTTTTTTAATATTGTTTTCACTGACTGGAATAACACTGTTAATTTCATTGTTCACACAATGACAATAAAGGCGATTTTATCTAATTATGCACTTAATATTCTATCATCATGGCATTAAAAGGTCCAGATAAGGAGCATTTGAGTAACAGAGGATGATCTGTAAGAGAAATAAACAATTCAACCTGAGTTAATTAATATTCCTGCGCTGCGACGCCCACTCTAAATGTCTCACATGAAAGTCGACAGCGCTACTGTTAAATTTCTGACTCATGCAAACATAAATAACACTAATATTTGTGTGTGTTTCATATGCACAGTGGACTAGCTCCTTCCAGGCCTCCTGACCCTTCCTATTTGGATGAATTCCTCTATCTCTGATGATAATAAGGGGCGTGACCTGAACAAATATGAAGTGATAATGTTCGCGCCGTGGACACGTGGGTCTCCAGAGACTCTCCTATTTCCATCTCCATCTCCAAAACGTACTCATCCTTCTTCGTTTAGACTCGGATAAGTTTTCCACTCATTATCTAAATCTCAATCTGTCGAAATGTTTTTGTGGATCATCTCGGGAGTTCCCCGTTGGTTCTAATTGGCCGGTCATCAGGGATGTTTCTCTCAGCCGGTCACTTTAGTCGCTGAAAACGCTCCGTCTTTGTCGTCTGTGATGGGTCTGGTGTGAAATCCAAAAAGCAGAGCATGAATCCAAAACAAGATAATATTAGAACAGTGGATTACTAAAGACGTCTGAAGTTCCTTAGAGATGATGCATCCGTTGGCCATTTGGAGCGGAAATAGAAAAGTCACAGTGAGAATGAAGAATGAAATTGAAATGAACAGCTCTGCATGTAAATAAACGATAAAAATAAAGATAAATGACAAACATCAGGCCTTGTTTTGACCTGGTATCAACATTAGAATGAATCTAAGGTGAAGAAACAGCTTCTATAAACCAAAGTGGTCGTATTTAGTTTGACCTTCCTTTACATTTAACATGTCTTTAACCATTTTATTCAGACAAAATGAGATTTATAACATTCATTTTCAGATGGTTTATACCAGTTACAAATTTTAAACCAGTGGTTCTAGGCACAACAAACCACACCCCTTGTACGTATTGTCGCTTCTTCTGGCGTCAATCCAGCTGATGTCATCACGTCTATGCGTGTGCTGATGTCAGCAAATCAATTACCTCTATATATGTGCAAAATCTGAAATAAATCGAAACAAAATTGCTGTTTTTATAGACGTGAAATTTCACCCATTATAAGTAAATGGGGGGGGGGGGGGGGGGTTAAAAAAAATCATAAAAAATTTGAACTCTGATCTATTTTTCCCAAAATGTAATCAGATCTGTTCTGGATCACTGGCAATATACAAACCAAATTTGGTATGAATTCAACCAATACGTTTGCTGCTACAGACATTTGAAATTGTGCCCATTATAAGTAAATGGGAGGGAGAAAAAAAAATCATAAATAATTTCAACTTTGACCTATTTTTCCCAAAATGTAATCACATTTATTCTGGGTCACTGGCAATATATAAATGAAATTTGGTATGAATTCAATGAATAGTTTTGCTGATACAGACATTTGAAATTTTGCCCATTTTAAGTAAATGGGGAAAAAAAAAGATTTCAAAAATACATAAAAAATGTAAACTTTGACCCATTTTTCCCAAAATGTAATCAGATCTATTATGGATCATTGGCAATCTATAAAGAAAATTTGGTATGAATTCAACCAATAGTTTTGCTGGTACAGACATTTGAAATTTCACCCATTATAAGTAAATGGGGAAAAAAAAAAAAGATTTGAAAAATTCATAAAAAACTGAAACTTTGACCTATTTTTTTCAAAATATAATCACATGTATTCTGTATCACTGGAAATCTATAAACCCAAATTGGTATGAATCAAACACATAGTTTTGCTCATTTGAAATTTCGCTCATTATAAGTAAATGGGAGAAAAGAAAAGATTAAAAAAAAAAAAAAAAAAAATCATAGAAAAATTTTTAACTTTGACCTATTTTTCCCAAAATATAATCACATCTATTCTGGATCACTGGCAATCTATAAACCCAATTTGGTATGAATTCAATGCATAGTTTTGCTGCTACAGACATTTGAAATTTTGCCCATTATAAGTAAATGGGAAAAAAAAAAAAAAAAAAAATCAAAAATTCATTAAAAAAAATCAAACTTTAATGTATTTTTTCCAAAATGTAATCAGTTCTATTCTGGGTCACTGGTAATCTATAAACCAAATTTGGTATGAATTCAACCAATAGTTTTGCTGCTAGAGTGTTGACAAACAAACAAACAAACAAACAAACAAATAAAGTGTCATGAGATAACTTTTTTGTTGTGATCTGGCGCTATATAAATAAAATTTGATTGACTGAGTGATTTGATTGGTTTTCCCCTGTAAGTCGCCTTGGAAAAAAGCATCTGCGAAATGCATAAACATAAACATAAACATTAACATAAACATAAACAAACGAACCAAAAACAACACCCCTTGCTTCCCCTTTGGGGGGTGGAGTAAAAATCCATTAATTTTGGGATGGCTCAGAGCAATTCCATTTATCTGAGGTCATCATTCGGTAAAGCCTGAGGGGGAATATGTCTAAATTTCTCTTTCATTATTGGATCTAAAAAGCTGGAAAAGTGCCAGATACCAACATGAGCCCAGTTTCATAAAAGCAGACAATAAACTTTAGCTTCATCTGATGTGACACCTTTAAAATAAAACCTGATGGACACCTGTTCCCATGAGCTACGGTGGCCTGTAAGTGACACAAATAGAAGATCCTAACTAATTACAGCCACGATCCATAAACATCTATAACACTTCCACAGCTCAAATGCCTTTGTTGAGTCACCGATTCCCAAAAGATAAATTATAGTCTGTTTTCGCTACAGGGCAGGAATAAAAAATAACACACCCACTGCCCCTTTAAACACTTTTCACCAGTCATTTTCACCAAGTACATTACAGAGAGGAGATAATCCAGTGGCGGTGGACGGTTTGCTCCGAGGTATTTGGGCGATGCTTCATGGTTTGGGTCAGCCGACAGCTGCTGGAGGTGAGATATCTAGGATGAAGTCCTCTCCCCAAACGACGTCAACTCTATTTTAATTCTCCACGCAGCATGGTGCATTGACACCTGGGCTGAACACATGGTTAAAATTAGGGACACTGTAGGGGACCTTGACAAACAAGTGACTTTGACTGAATTTATCAGGGCGTCCCCAGACAACGGCGCTCTAGGAGAGAGTTTTATGTTTTCTGTGGTAGACATAAGCAGCAAATATCACAGTCATGGGAGAACTGGAACTGTTGCATCCTGGGTATTTTGGAGGTTTTGTCTTTTTCTTTACCGTGTCAAGATGAGAAATAGGAAATGCACTTTCACCCATAAAGACTCAGTGCTACTTTCGTGGCAGTTCCTAAATTATGTTTCGTCTATATTTAATTTTTCACCATTAATCGTCGTATTATACTCTGTGTTTTGTGTATTTTTTTGTGAAAATGTGTATTTTCCTATATTTAATGTATACGCTTGAGTATGTGTAAATAGAAAAGGGCTAAATAAATGTAATCTATTATTATTATTATTATTATTATTATTATTATTATTAATACTACTACTACTACTACTACTACTAATAATAATAATAATAATAATTGTATGGATTGCAGTGTTTTGGATGTGCATAAGTGTCTACTGTGTTGGCTGATATGGAAGTAAAACAACAAAACCCATGAATATACAAGAGAAGAACTGACCACTGTAGTGACCACTGTGCATGAAAGGGTTAAACTGTAAATACTGCACCTTGAATTGATTTCCTCTTTTTTTTCTTAGTTGCATTATTTGAGACAAATGAGAAGCATTAAATTTAGGGCTGTTAGGGTACAAAAGAATACATATTTAAAGGTAAAATAGAATATATAGGTGTTGTGTATATTCCATGACCTGGCATAACTAGAATTTGTGTTTTTTGTTTCATAAATAAAATAATTTCCACCATGAACTGATGGTATAAGTTGGTTAATTACTCAAATGTGTCCATACAGTCAGTATAGATGATGTCATTTATGCTACAAACTGAATAAACTCTGTATTAAACTGTAAATGTTGCACCTTGAATTGATTTCTTCTTTTTTTTTCTTAGTTGCATTGTTTGAGACAAATGAGAAGCATTAAATTTATGGCTGTTAGGGTGCAAAAGAATACATATTTAAAGGTAATATAGAATATGTAGGTACTGGTACAACTAGAATTTGTGTTTTTCTTTACATAAATAAAATCATCTAAAAATATAAATTGGTTAATTATTCAAATATGTCCATGCAGTCCAGTATAGATGATGTCATTTATGCTACAAACTGAATAAACTCTTTATCAAACTTTAATGTTGCACCTTGAATATTCCTTTTTTTTTTTTTTCTTAGTTGCATTATTTGAGCCAAATGAGAAGCATTAAATGTTCTTTTTTTCTTCTGATTTTTGTAAATAATCTTTTAGGATTCATTTATGTGGAGGCTTTTACAGAGAGAACATGCAAAATTAAAGTATTCTGCAATAAAGGCAGTTTTGTATAGTCAATAAATCATGAATTATTTCTGTTAAGAGTCACATTCTTTATATTTAATTGAATAAAGCTGAAAAGAAAGCATCTATATGTCTACGTTCTTTATATTTCCTTGTGTTGCCTTATTTTTTGGTGAAAATCTGAACTACTACATTAGAGGAAAAGCTATTCTTGGCGTCCTTTCTTCTGAACACCGTCCTATTGAAAAGGTGAACATACATTATAGAACATCTACAGGAGAAAAAAAAGCCCAAACTTTGAGTTCTGCTGAGTCAAACTAAAAAAAAACCATAGGAGGGAGTGTGTTTAGAAGGAGCTGCTGCTTGAATATTTCAGGTTATAGATGAACTGTCGAGTGTCTGACAAGACCCACTATATAAACTTTGAACACAGGCTCTCTGGGAGACATCGATAGTTGTAAATATTTAATTCAGTGCCTCCGACAATGCATGCCACTGAAACAAATCTTTAGCAGATTGAATTCAAGATAAATAGCACGGAAATATCACCAAAGCTGAGACGCAGATTTTTATGCCTCGTTTTGTCAGCGTGGCCTCGTTGGGGTTCGGTTTGTTCTTGTATTTATCTGAAACCGGAGAAGAAGACGTGTGGATTCAGGTGAAGGCGCTCAATGATAAACTTAGACTCAATCTGTACGAGAATGATGTTTTTATCTCAAATCAGCAAGAATAGGACATCTTATAACCTGTAGAAACATCAATATTTCCTTAAAGTTTAACGGGAGATGTGAAGAAAGTAGTGCTAGAATGGATTATTTACAGTCAGAGCATGAAAAATATTTTAGAAATTTAGAGGAAGAACATTTAAAATCATAGTCATGGATAAAAAAAAAAAAAATCAATGTTGAGAAAAATAAAGTAAAAACTATAATGTACTAGTACATAAAAACTAAAATATACTCTATATAAACAAAAGTATTTGGACACGTTGAATCCAATCAATATTTTCTTAAAGTTTAATGGGAGATTTTTTTCCCTTAGTGAAATGTGAAGAAAGTAGATGGTTAATTGTGGTAGAAAATTATTATTTACAGTCAGAGCATGAAAAATATTTTAGAAATTTAGAGATAGAACATTTAAAATCATAGTCATGGATTAAAAAAAAAAAAAAAACAATGTTGAGAAAAATAAAGTAAAAACTATAATGTACTACTACATAAAAACTAAAATATACCCTATATGGACAAAAGTATTTGGACACATTGAATCCATTTAATATTTCCTTAAATTTTAATGGTAGATTTTTCTTCTTAAGTCAAATGTGAAGAAAGTAGATGGTTAGTTGTGGTAGAAAGTGATTATTTAGAGTCAGAGCATGAAAACTATTTTAGAAATTTAGAGGAAGAACATTTAAAATCATAGTCCCGGATAAAAAAAAGTCAGTGTTGAGAGAAATTAAGTAAGTTTAGTTCAGGTTCCATATGCAGACCAATTCAATCTCCAGTGGGTCAGATCAGTAAAATACTATTATAATAACCTATAAATACTCACAACTTTACACACATTATTTCTCTTCCTAAATGTTAAAATTTTTTGATGTAATTTTCCAGTATTTACACGAAAACAAACTATCATTTCACAAAAAACGTGAATAACTTGAACAAATATGAACCACCTGAAATGTCTTAAGTGTAATTTTAATATTATTCTGCCTGTAGAAAATAATTATTTGCAGTCAGAGTATGAAAAATATTTGAGAAATTTAGAGGAAGAACATTTAAAATCACAGTCATGGATTCAAAAAACAAAACAAAACAAAATCAATGTTGAGAGAAATTAAGTAAAAACCATCTGATGCATTTTAGAAGCAAAGATAACAATGATATTTATCCCAATATAAAACTATATTATGACATTAGTCATTATTGTTTTGTATCCCAGACCCCTGTTAGAAAAGAAACACCTGAATTTTTGTCATAGTGTTTGTATGTATCATACTAACCTCATTTTTACTGGAGTTTTTGACACTGACCTTCTGTTTGTGTTATAAACAGGGTGTGAATTCTTTAAACAGGCAGATAAAGGGTTAAAAATCACCACCGTCCTTTGTTGAATTTTCTGTAGGAGTCATGTCTCATCTGTCACATTAAAGTTTTACTAAATAAAAATCAAAAAAAATTTATTAACCGTACATGTGTCAGTGCCTCCTGTTCTTCAGACAGTGTTTGTTCATCATTAGACACTTGAGGCACAAAAGTATCAGTAAGCACAAGTATTTTTATGACAATTAACTCACAGTTTAGACTCATCTCAGCCCTAATATGATAATACGTTTAACGATAAGGTCATCACAGATTTCATCCTATCCCTGAAAACTATCAATACGTGTAAATAATTGAGTATAAATGCAGTTTTGTCATCTTCCACCAGTAAAAAAATCACACTTTGAGGAATAACAGCAATTATAGATGCTTGTTATTTTGCTTAAAAAGTCGCTTTTTCTTCATTTTTCTCTGTTTTGATATAATAATGTTTGAATTTACTGAGTTTTTCTGAACATCTACATGATAATTCACTTGATTATTGGAAAATACCCACCCATCACTGATAAAAAAAAAAAAAAAAACCCCAAAAAGGATATAACAGCAAATGGAGGTAAATTACATGGGAGAGGGCAAATTTAGAACAGAAAATAGCACTAGGTGTTAATAAATAAATGTTATTTGGTACAGTGATACTAGTTTCCAGTGTTTAAGTGAAGTATTGTATTTAAAATAAACATTTCTACATGTTAATACATAAGATATAATGAGAAATAAAAACCTTCTAAACACCTTCTGCAGCTCAGAAAAACAAACATACCAGGAAAACATCAAACAAACATTGATTTACTAATAAATCCCACGTAGTTTGACAAATAGTCAAACTACATGGGACAGCTTTAGATGCTTGTTTTTATGTTCAATTAATGATATATTTGGCTGAAAAATTAGCTTTTTCTTCAGTTTTGTCAGTTTTTACCAAACAACCTTTGAATTTACTCTGAGCTTTCATGAACATCTACATGATAATTCACTTGATTATTGGAAAATACCCACCTATCACTGATAAAAAAACAAAAAACAAAACAAAACAAAAAGGATATAACAGCAAATGGAGGTAAATTACATGGGAGAGGGCAAATTTAGAATAGAAAATAGCACTAGGTGTTAATAAATAACTGTTACTTGGTACAGTGACACTAGTTTACAGTGTTTAAGTGAAGTACTGTATTTAAAATAAACATTTCTATATATTAATACATAAGATATAATGAGAAATAAAAACCTTCTAAACACCTTCTGCAGCTCAGAAAAACAAACACACCAGGAAAACATCAAATATTGATTTACCAATAAATCCCATTTAGTTTGACAAATAGTCAAACTACATGGGATAGCTTTAGATGCTTGTTTTTATGTTCAATTAATGATATATTTGGCTGAAAAATTAGCTTTTTCTTCAGTTTTGTCAGTTTTTACCAAACAACCTTTGAATTTACTCTGAGCTTTTCTGAACATCTACATGATAATTCACTTGATTATTGGAAAATACCCACCTATCACTGATAAAAAAACAAAAAACAAAACAAAACAAAAGGATATAACAGCAAATGGAGGTAAATTACATGGGAGAGGGCAAATTTAGAATAGAAAATAGCACTAGGTGTTAATAAATAACTGTTACTTGGTACAGTGACACTAGTTTACAGTCTTTAAGTGAAGTACTGTATTTAAAATAAACATTTCTATATATTAATACATAAGATATAATGAGAAATAAAAACCTTCTAAACACCTTCTGCAGCTCAGAAAAACAAACACACCAGGAAAACATCAAATATTGATTTACCAATAAATCCCATGTAGTTTGACAAATAGTCAAACTACATGGGATAGCTTTAGATGCTTGTTTTATGTTCAATTAATGATATATTTGGCTGAAAAATTAGCTTTTTCTTCAGTTTTGTCAGTTTTTACCAAACAACCTTTGAATTTACTCTGAGCTTTTCTGAACATCTACATGATAATTCACTTGATTATTGGAAAATACCCACCTATCACTGATAAAAAAACAAAAAACAAAACAAAACAAAAAGGATATAACAGCAAATGGAGGTAAATTACATGGGAGAGGGCAAATTTAGAATAGAAAATAGCACTAGGTGTTAATAAATAACTGTTACTTGGTACAGTGACACTAGTTTACAGTCTTTAAGTGAAGTACTGTATTTAAAATAAACATTTCTATATATTAATACATAAGATATAATGAGAAATAAAAACCTTCTAAACACCTTCTGCAGCTCAGAAAAACAAACACACCAGGAAAACATCAAATATTGATTTACCAATAAATCCCATGTAGTTTGACAAATAGTCAAACTACATGGGACAGCTTTAGATGCTTGTTTTTATGTTCAATAATGATATATTTTGCTGAAAAATTAGCTTTTTCTTCAGTTTTGTCAGTTTTTTACCAAACAATCTTTGAATTTACTCTGAGCTTTCATGAACATCTACATGATAATTCACTTGATTATTGGAAAATACCCACCCATCACTGATAAAAAAACAAAAAACAAAACAAAACAAAAAGGATATAACAGCAAATGGAGGTAAATTACATGGGAGAGGGCAAATTTAGAATAGAAAATAGCACTAGGTGTTAATAAATAACTGTTATTTGGTACAGTGATACTAGTTTACAGTGTTTAAGTGAAGTATTGTATTTAATATAAACATTTCTATATATTAATACATAAGATATGAGAAATAAGGGCCTTCTAAACACCTTCTGCAGCTCAGAAAAACAAACACACCAGGAAAACATCAAAAACACTGATTTACCAATAAATCCCATGTAGTTTGACAAATAGTAGCTTTAGATGCTTGTTTTTATGTTCAATTAATGACATATTTTCCTGAAAAATTCACTTTTTCTTCAGTTTTGTCAGTTTTTACTAAACAACCTTTGAATTTACTCTGAGCTTTCATGAACATCTACATGATTAATAAATGAAATATAGGAAAATACCTGACTTTCATTGATATATATGATAAATAATGTATATTTATGGTGTTTGACTAAACTGTTTCTATCTTATAATTTAATAATGCTTTTAGATGTAAAGCACTTTGGTCTTTTTCATGCTGTTGTAATGTAAGATATAAATAAACTTTGATTGATTGATAAAACACATTGGAAACATTATAGAGAAAAAAATTACTTGTAAAACCACAAAAATGGATTCAAAGCCTGTTTTAACCAAAATAAAATACACATAAAATCCAAAACAAAACAATGACAGCACAACTTACTTACCTGTGATTAACGAAGTATGAACACGGTTTAATTTTTAAACTTTTATTCACTTAAATTCTCAAGTGTTAAAGCAAGAACAAAACATTTATAATGTCCTTTGGTGGGATTTTATTACACTTTATTAATACTGTATATGTAAACTGATATTCTTTGATGCCAGCACGTTGCCAATACAAAGGAAAATCAACTGCACAACTAAAAGTTATATTAACAAAAAAAAAAAAAAAGAAAAGAAAAGAAGTCAACGAAAAAAATGGAAGGAAAAAAAAAAGAAGTCAAACAGTTGCTTTTGCAGTCGGATGTCGTAAATAGGTACATTAAAGGTTGCCTTTTTTCAGTCACAGTTCGGCAAAGATACAAAAGGACTACATGACGTTTTTTTTTTTTGTTTGTTTTTTTTCTTGTTGTTTACTCTGTTGAGAAAAGAACTTGCAAATACACCGAAGATTTTCTATGCACTTCTCATCTGCCTGGGTGAAAACTATCCCCTGACCATGATCGTAGGGAGCGTGAAGGCGCTAAGATAGAAAAGAATCAGACAACTTATCGGCGTGTCGTCTCGGAGGAAGAGGAAGAGGAGGAAGAGGAAGGGGAGGAAGAGGAGGAGGAGACGAAGGAGGGCGGGGCTTCGTACACATGTGCATCACTAACATCGGACAAAAGAATCGTTCAACCAACGAGGGTTACAGAGTAACGTTTCACGAAAGCACAGGTCAGTGGCAGCATGGCGAGAGGAGGAGGAGGAAGAGGAGGAGGAAGATGAACAGAAGGGAAGATGAGAGAGAGAAAGCGAGAGAAGAATCGACATGGGCAAGGTTTTTGTGTCACGAAGCGGCAATCCGGACAGATTTCCTTCTATCCACAATGCACTGACAGCAAAGAATGCTTCCTGTATTTTCTCCTCTTTTTCATTTCATCTGTTTCTTTCTTTCTTTCTTTTTTTTTTTTTTTTTATTTTTTTTTTTTTTTTTTACGTATACGGTTATGCTTTAGAAGGCCAGTCTTTGCCATTCAGCGGGGACAGTTTCTTCTGCGTCAGTCCAGCCAACATTAACTCGCAGAAAGAAGCGTCCCAGGGGGGATCGGCGGCCACTGTCGGCTTGGTGCGAGACGAGCTGATTGGTCGCAGCTGTTGTTGCCGTGGCAATAAGAGAGGAAGTGAAGAGTCTGTCATCTTCAGTTATCCCTTCTGAAACTGGAAGGAGCTCAAGTACCTGGTATGGCTTAGAGGGGAGGGGGGGGGGGGGGGGGGGGTCTCACTGTTCTTTGCTCGTTTTACTCGTAGTAGGCAAACGCTCAGTTACTCTTTTTTTTTGTTGTTTTGTTTTGTTTTTTTGTTTTAAATAATATCTGGCATTTTTAGAAGTATATGTTTTTCCTCTTTTTTACTTATATATTCTTTGAAATTAAATGAAAAGTCTTTTGCACTCGTATTCCGGCACATTCCCTTTTAATCGTCTTTAGCGCGAGTGTCCGTCGAGTCTGGAGGCGGAGAAGCTCGTACAGTTCAGTCCCAAGAAGAAGCTCATGATTGTTCTCGTTTTAATGGTTGTTGATTATTTGGAAAGAGGATTATGGGAGGGGCAGGGCAGAAGCGGCGGGCAAGGTGGTAGTGGTGGTGGTAGAGGGGCGAGGGGCGAGGGGCGGGGGGTGGTTTGGCTCCCACCAGGTGTCTTTTAGAGTGCGCCCGGCCGACAGGAGGCCTCGTTGAGCAGCGCCGAGCCCAGCAGGAAGAGGAGGAGCATCAGCAGCATCAGCCTGGCGGACGGCGGCGGCGTGGCACGGGCCTGGCCTGAGTTGGCGCCCCCGCAGCCCCCCAGCTCCGACTCGCACCGGGGCTTCTCGCACAGCAGGCCCGTGAAGTCTGGGGGGCAGTTGCAGCGGACGTTCTTGACGCATTCCCCGCCGTTTTGGCAACGCAGGAGTTCGTTGTCACACACCCGGGCTGCGATGGAAGCGAAATAAAAAAAAAAAAACAAAAAAAAAAACAGAAAACACCAATGAGAAGTCAAACGTACACA
Organism: Sphaeramia orbicularis; assembly: GCF_902148855.1. NCBI lineage: Eukaryota > Metazoa > Chordata > Actinopteri > Kurtiformes > Apogonidae > Sphaeramia > Sphaeramia orbicularis. The sequence continues at coordinate 38,919,544 of NC_043976.1, read as the reverse complement.
CAAGAGCGTTCGAGCATCACAAGCATTTCACAACAACAGCAAATCATCAGTTAATGATAGATTTGACTGAAAAAGTCACCTTTCCTTCAGTTTTTTAGTTTTGACACAATAACCTTGGAGCTTTTCTGAACATCTACATCAGAGGTGCCAAACTCATTTTAGTTCAGGGGTCACATGCTCCCAATATGATCTGAAGTGGGCCGGACCAGTGAATTAATAACATAATAATATATAAATAATGCCAACTCCAAACGTTTTAATGTGTTTTCAGTAAAATTACATTACGGAGACGTTTACATCTATAACACTGGGTTACAAAAAAAGGTTTTTGCAAGTTGTCTAGGTTTTTTCAACTGAATTAGGACCATTTTGCACCGCTAAATCCAAAAATGACATCTGTTTTTTTCAATAACGTCGGGTTTTTTTTGCTAATTTGATTTTGAAAAATTTGATCTTCTCACAAAATTGATTACATTTTTGTGACTTTATCAGTTAATTTTTTTATATAGTTCTCACCCAAAATAGGTTTTAAGAGAAAAAAAAATCATTTTCTAACAGGATGTATTTATTAAGTGTTACAAACTGTAGCAGAATACGTCAGGCTTATTTTTGCAAGATCTTCTAGTCGAAGCCATTTCACTCACCTGTAATATTAAAAAAAACTATTAATCATACATTGGCAAAAGTAAAATCTTCAGAACTCGTTTATTGCAAGAAATATGAAAGAATTTTGTATCATATGATGTGAAAATGCCCATAAATGTAAGCAAAAATGTTAAAAAGCCAATATGTAGCATAGTTCAGAAAGTTGACCTGATTGAACAAAATTAATGTGATTTTTGGATTCAGCACACCAAAAGGATCCTAAATCAGCTCAAAAAACTTAAACAATACATTTGTTGTTGACCACTGTAATCTGTCCTTTTAAAAATGCGAATAACTGAACCATGAAAAATCTGAAATTTAGTAAGAAAAATAAATGCAATTTTAACTATATTTTGCCTCTGCTTATCATTTGTAAATGTCACAGATCACAATGGATCTGCAAATGTACAAAATATTTTAGTAACTGGCAGAATATTAGTAAAATTGCACTTACTTCTCTTAGGACGTTTCTAGTTTTTCATATTTTTTGTGAAAGGCTAGTTTGTAAATTTTCAGATTTTCATGTAATGTCACTTTTTACACTAAAACACAGGAAAAATTTGGAATTGTCATTATTTAGAAGTTTTTATGGTAGCATGTTACTAATCTGACCCACTTGAGACTAAAGTAGGGCTCTATATGGGCCCTAAAATTAAAGGATTGACTGTTAATAACTTGAGTGTAATTTTTCCATTTCACAAATTCATCCTACGGGCCGGATTAGACCCTTTGGCGAGCCGGTTTTGGCCCCCGGGCCATATGTTTGACACCTGTGATCTACATGATCAGTTAATTAAAAATAGGGAAATACATGATTTTCACTGGTAAAAAAAAAGCTAAATTCAGAGGATAATATTCTAATAAATGGTAATAAATCACATAAGAAACCCTCATATTATCCTTGGGTTCAATTTAACTCCATTCAATGTTTATCTTTTTAAAAATAATAGTTGACTTTTTTTTTTTCTTCATATTTCATGACTTTTCCTAAGTTGATGGGGACAACTGATGAACCCGTAAAGACCCACACATCCACCGTCAACCAAAACCATCTACTGATCTAAACTGTTAATCCATTAATTCTATCAATACATGTAAATAATTGGTGTAAAATACAGTTCATCTTTTCATGGTCATCAGATATGACCCATTTGGATGTTCAGAGGCTCTGTAGTTACCATGGAAACACTGTCATCTTCTACAACATTGATTCACCAGTAAAACCCATCGAGTTGGATCAGTGACAGTGGATGGACACTTGTTTTTACATTCAATTATTTATATTTTGGCTGAAAAACTCATTTTTTCTTGAGTTGTCTCTGTTTCTGATATAACCCTCACAGAAAACACCAATGAGAGTCAAACATACACAAGAGCGTTTGAGCATCACAAGCATTTCATAACAACTGCAAATCATCAGCAAGAAAATTCCATTCATTTCCTATCATTTAATTATCTGCCCCATTAAAATACGATGAAGCTTAAATCATTACTTTGGGGAAACTGAGAATTCTCCCATGCAGTTATTCTACTAATTGAAAAACATCTGTTTTTTTTTTTTCTTTATTGCAGATTCAGTTTATTTCACTCATTTCATCTCACTGTTTAGTTTCCAGAAGCAATTTTACAAAACAAACAGCACCAGGTAAAAAAAAAACCAAAAAACTGCATGTAACCATTGCATGAGTGAAAAGAAGAACTCTAATAG